>NC_141865.1:1110000-1210000 GCF_024713525.1 Acromyrmex echinatior | reverse complement strand
ACGTGTAATCCAAGGGAGTTTACGTTTACAATTATTACACGTTTCATCGGCATCGAATTCTTTATTCAATACAGATTGATCGTTGAAATTTGTTAAGCTTTAAGCGTCGCTTTATCAGTTTTGTAGAGGGCTTATTATCAATTTATAAATATATTTTGTAAAATAAAGTGAACCTATAGAAATTATTTCCACCTCTAGATAGCCTAGAAAAAAGTTTTAATGCGTCAATCAGCGACAATACAACTTTAAATGGCTTTACATACGTACAAACAGAGATACATGTCTGATAAAGATAAATTATATTATTAATATTAATATGATATGATAACTTAATACATGATGTGTACCATATGATACATGGATGTGATACGTATCATCATATAATATTGCGTATAATTGCATAAAATTATTCGGATATAAGATGCAAATTGAAAAAATAGCATTGTTACGATGTATATATACTTGGTAGTAATAAACAAAGCATCAAATCTATTTTTTCTAAATTTCAACGAGCATTAATCAAAAAGATGTTACAAATTTATGAATGTTTTTGTAGCAATATCGCTAATATTTTTAAAATGATTATATTCGATAAATAATGCACAGTATATATTCGAAACAATATTAATTAAAACAAGTACTTAAATTTACTGATATAGGAATAATGGATATTATTGTTAAATCTATTTAACAAAAATTAGTTTTTTATTATACGAAAACCACGTATAATAAGTAATTTATTTATTACAAATTTATACATATATATGTGTATTTATACATATAATGTGTGTGTGTGTGTGTGTGCATACATATATACACACACATATACACACAGGGTGTACAAAAATTCAATAAACCCATTAAATATCTTGAAAAATAAGCATTTTTGAGAAAAATTTCAGACAAAAGTTGTAAGGTTTAAAAAGATCTATTTACTGATCACATTTCTTTGACCAAGGTTGCGGTTGATTTGGACGCTTTCAGCGCTTTTCAGTACTTCTATTTTTATTTTACATCTAATACGATAAAGATAGAATGATGATTACAAGCGCTTAAATCCGAATCTACTAGATGTTTTAAGTTTTAAACCATAAGAAACTGACCAATTACAGCAGAATGCGAAAAGAATAATCGATTGTGATTCATCCATTTCTTATAGCTTAAAGCTTAAAAATTTATTGTAGATGGGCTAAAGCGTGTGAGCGTTCAAATCGACCGCAGTCTAATGACTTTGGCACACCAGCGCGATATTAATCGCTCGCGCTGATGTGTCAGAGTCATTAGTATTCAAACTCGCTTTTATGTATTCTATTTTGAAACGCGATCTGGTTGTAATGAGCTTTAAACGCTTGTTCCTAGAGGCAGATGTCATTAATTAAGAAGAAGACATCCGTTTGACTTTGAATGGTGTCGCTAAGGTCAGGTCAAGGTCAAATCAATTTTTTAAACTAAGGAACATCCTATTTTTGATGTCAGAATTTAATAGCTGATGTCAAGAGCTTTCCAAAACACTATAATAATTATTTTTTATCAAGTATTTTTCAAATTATAAAACTTGAAAGTTAGAGTACCGCCGATATTACCATTACTCAACATATCCAACCAAGCTAAAATCTCTTGAATGTTATCCATATGTTCTGAACAATAAAAACTGAAAAGCTATTAGATTCTTATAAAAAATAGTGTCCCATTAAAAAAAAAATCGATTTGATGATCTAACCTTGGCAACGCCATCCAAAGTCAAACATGTGTGATTAGTGAATGAATCTTTTTAAACCCTACAACTTTTGTCTGAAACATTTTTCAAAAATGTTTACTCTTCTCAAGATATTTAAAGGGCCCGAGACTTTTTGTACACTCTGTTTTGTACACCCTATATATAAATGCATACATGCATTTTAACAGAACAACTATGTGAATTCTAAAAAGAATTGATATTGAAAAGTTTTGGAGACTTCATACAGAAATATTTTTAAAAAATATTTACCAATACAATATACATATATATCCAACATAGAAAAGAAGATGTGAAAAATAGACATTCTCATAAAAGTATGTAAATGTTGTAGATAAACCTTATTGTACATTCCAATGATAAAGCATGTGCATCAATCACAAATATGTAATCGAAAGAAAAACGAGATATATTGCTCCAATATTATTATGGTATTATTAATTCGCATTTCGCAAATATGTTGGTGATTGTACATCGATAGTATTAGAATGCTCAGTAGCATTAGCGAGATATCCCAAATTGATTATCTAAAAGATATTTGCATGATTTTCAATATTTGGACGATTAGATAATGCAGTATTAATTATTTTATGCTTTAGTATTCAAATATAATTATAACAGTTAATTGTAATTGATGGGAATTATTTTTAATTAAAAATTACATCCCCACAATTATAATATATCCATATGAATAATGGGAAAAAAGTTCAGTTTCATAGCAATACATGATAAAGAGAGATTTGAGATTGGATTGGAATTTAATCACTCGGAAAAAAGAAAACCAATCTCAAATTTAATGAACTTTGCTGATTGATTAAATTACAATCCAATCTTCAATCTCACAGCGAATCATTCAGCAGATTGCACTAGTGCACACTCAGTGCGAACTTTTTCAATGCCACACATTCGGCTTATGAACTGTATCAGTCCATTTTGTCATATTCAGCAAATGAAAACTGACTTAGTATAGCTGAATTTATATTCGGGCTAACCAAATAAATGAACGAGTTCAAGAAGTGTTGCACTGACGTTTCCGACAGTGCAGTTTGGCATAGCACCGAAGTGGTTTTACACTTACATCATGTCAGGACAGCACCAAAGCAGAGTCAGTGCCGAATTCGCTGCCATTCTCTAATCTGATTACAGTTTTATTAAATCTATTTTTTATAGCTGAACTAGTGTCTTCTTGGGTCAAAAACTCGAGCAAGCGGACAAGAAGAAAAAGAAGAATTAGTATCACTCGTACTTAAAATAATAGACTTATATTTGATGTTTGGTGAGAGAAAAAAAAGTTCTAGTGCTGTTCATCAGTGCGGCGATTAAAAAACTCTATTGTGTAGATCGCAGAAACATATATATTATTGTATATGCTTATCTATGAAATATCTGATAATAAATACTGCATTATAAACTAATCGTTCAAATATTTATTTTTTAAATAAGTCACAAATTTTACTTTAATAGTATTTCATTGGTGTCAATAAGCGAAAAAAGAACGTGAAAACGACGCGGATTAATCTTTGGAGTGTCGACTACTGGAGCTGTTTGACTGTGAACGGCGTTTAAATTTCGCCTGGTTCGTGTCTGATACATTATCGTTCTTCTTATATTTATTTTTATTGTAACGAGAGTTGATATCATTGTCCTGATGGGAATTCGAATTATTCCGACGTCGATCATTGCGCTTATCATAGTGCCTGTTATCTCTTCCAGGTCTGTTGGTTCTGTAAGAATCTCGTCTTCGAGGAGAATAATTTCTCCGATTTCTTCTATCACGACTTGTTCTACGACCATAATCTCTCTCTCTGGATCTTCGACGATCTCTTGATCGAGAGCGTTCGCGTCTTCTGTTAGTATCTTTAGAATCACGCCGAGAATTTCTATCATTGTAAGAACGGTTAGCATCACGTTTAAATGACTTCTCATATTTGCTATGTTTAATCTCCTCCTTGTTCTGCATAATATCATTTCCTTCCGTGTTTCTCTTTACGTTATTATCTTGTGCGATTTTAGTCGTAACCGCTGGTTCGTCTACTTGATCGTTCTCTTTATTCTCTGTTAATTTCGTTGTGCATATATTGTTATCGAGATCTGGCAATTGATCATTTTCATCGGGATTCTCTACGAATCTTTTAATTCTGTCAATTTCACGTTGTTTAAACTCTTCTTCTTTTTTGAGACGCTCTTTTTCTATTTTCTACAATATGAAACAATGCATAAAACAATTACACATTTTTGACATATCGCTCATTTGCTACATAACTAAAAAATGATCCTTTGCTTATAGAAAAAGAACGGAAATACATATAAAGAAAAAAAGAACATACTTTAAACAAGAGAATACTCTTAGTCCACTTTAAAACAATTATAAAAATGGACGAAAGCTATTCTTATGACAGTGTTTCTCTTCACAGTAAATAATTATAAAAAGTGATAAAAGGCAAATGAAATTCAATGCACATGCGTAGCCTATTTTCATATGCCTCTATAATCAATTATTATACCAAAATTGCATTTCAAAATGAATATTATAAAATTTTAATGAGTCAAAAAATATTGAATTTTTTTTGAATTTTTTTTTTAGCAAACTTATTTTGTTGTAGTAAGTGAGCATATAAATACTAACATGTACCTGAAATTCATGCAATTTGATAGTACGATTTTGAGCTTGCTTCCAATGAGGTGGTGTCATACTTCTAGAACGACTTCGAGAAGGAGTATGATATCGCTGGAAATTTATATAAATGTCCACAACGTTAGTTAAAGTTAATAGCAAATAGACAAGAGCAAAAGACAAATCAGTTAAATTAATCTGACGCTGTATTCTTATCTATTCGTTTATATGCAATTTATGAATTGGACAACCGTAGTTTCTAAAGATTCTTGAGTTGTTACCATAGCCATATTGAATCGTGACGTCAGAAGTGAGAAATGATGCTGGCGCGTTAATTTTGATTCCGTGCTTTTTGTAAATAAAGACAATTTGGATAAAATGAAATGATGAGATCGTTTTAAAACAATTGTAAAAATGGACGAAGCTATTCTTATGCCCTTTAACAAGTAAATAATTATTGGATAAAATGAAAGTGAAGTGCTTTTATTCAATATGCATGCGTAGTCTATTTTCGCTTATATATATCTTTTATCATTTTTTATGATTATTTATCATAAAAATGATCGTCAAAGAAGAATAAGTATAGTTTTTGTTCATTTTTACAAATATTTTAAAGCAATCTTATCTCATTTTGTTTTATTCAAATTCTTTATTTACAAATGGCACGTAACAAAAATTAACGTGACATTTCTCGCTACTGACGTCATGATTCAATATGGCTGTGATGACTACTCAGGAGCCTCAATAACAATTTATATTATCACTTACGAATATTCCTCTACCCTTGAAAATACGACCAGTCTTTCTATGAGATCGTACACGATCTCTTCCATAATGCTGTCTAAATTCTTTCTGATTTGCATTATTGGTAGACCCTGCCCTATATAAAAATTTATTTGCTGGTACTTCTGGAATTTCGTCGGGATCAATTTTGGTTACGGATACTAATGGATGAGGTTTCCCATCGTCTTCCTCAGAATCCCGAATCTCACCTTCTTCTGACTTTGCTCTCTTTTTACTGAAACAAGGTAATGTGATTATTGCAATATTGAACATCCGGACGTACAGTTTACATACCTTTTCTTGCTCTTCTTTTTCTTCTTCGCTTTATCAGCATAAGAATCAGACTCTGAATCCGCCGAACTACTTTGCTTCGCTTCTCGTTTTTTTGCTGCAAATGTACACATGTTATGACATAGATATAATATATTTGACTCTCTATATTTGTATTTGAAAAAATGGAAAACGATTATACCTTTACTTTTGATCTTCAAAACTAATTCGCCACAGTTCACAACCTTAGCATCTTGTAATGGACGTGACATTCGGTCTACTGGAAGTCCTTCAATATGCGTAATGATCTCTTGCCCAGACACTACTTCTCCAAAAACCACATGGACACTGAAAATAAAAACATTTTCATATAGACAAACAAGCTTGTAAACAAAGCAGCTTGGATTATTTTTAACAAGTTAAAACATTAGTTTAATATTCAGTTAAAACAGAATATCTCAGAATCAATATGTATACTCACTTGTCGAGGTGAGGCGCTGGTTGTGTTGTACTACAACAACAAAATATGATTAAGGGGATGAGAGATGAACAGAAAGAGCCAGAGCTTTCATTGGTCATTGTGTTGTAGTAGTGATGTGCAGACCCCCTCACGACTACGCAAAAACATCGCTAAGTTATTCATTCCTCCAGAATGATTCTTATTCCTATGTTTTTTTCAACATTTGCCGTGAGTTCGCCGCCGTAAATATTATGGGAGTAATATTGTACATTCGTGTAAAATTAAAACTTGCTTTTACCATGAAATTAAATTTGTTGATCATGTATATTTGGAACATATGATATAATTGGAAATTGGCCTCATATTGCTTGAATTTCCCACATTTATATGTACTTAGTAAAAAAATTTTTGGAAAATGTGACTAAATATAAATGTTATTAACTTTATTTACCATGATTTACATAAAACGCCCAATTATTAATAGAGAGAAGGCAAATTCAGAAAATTATTCTCTAAAAAGAAATCTATTAATACAAGGAAAACATATAATAATCATGTTGTAATATCTTGCTTGCTAAAAATACTTGTAAGATTTTGCCATATATATAACAACATAATGTGTATAATATTTACCTTAGTTTCAATTTACCTTTGTAATATATATATTATTAAACTTACAGATTGTAAAATTTATACATGCATACATGTATCACTAATTTTATAGAGAATAACTTTACATATTATCTTAATGTACTTACATGAAAAATTGTGAACCATTGGTATCTCTACCACGATTCGCCATTGATAACAAGAAAGGCTTGTTATGTTTCATAATAAAGTTTTCATCTGTAAAAAGAATCAATGATTATTAAGAAGGCAGATTTCCATTTTTTCTCTTTAAATTAATATACTAAATGAAGATTTTGTAACTAAAATCTTATATATTTACCTCCAAATGTACCACCATAAATCGACTCGCCACCTGTTCCATTGCCTATCGAGAAATCTCCTCCTTGAATCATAAAATCTTTTACGACCCGATGAAAAACGATGCCTTTGTAATGCAACGGTTTGTTTGTCGTATTCCCAAGTCCTTTTTCTCCAGTACATAACGCTCGAAAATTCTCGCATGTTATGGGACAAGTGTCTGAAAATAGCTCAAAGACTATTCTGCCCATAGGCAGTCCACCGACCTCAACGTCAAAGAATACTCTTGTATTAACGTTAACCATGGTGTAAGGGTCTCTGAATTATCTGTAAGTATGTCAAGAGAAATGAGCAATAAGCATCAAATTACATTACAAAATTGTGTAAATATTAAAGATTATGGTTTTAAATGTGTATGCATGTGATATATGTGTACACGTGTTATTTAGATTCATGTGATAAAAAGATCTCTAATAAATATATATATAAGATATAATAAATTATATAATACAAGATCCTGTGACATGTCATGATTACATCTTGGTACATGTATTTTGCACTCTCAGACTTTCGCTCTTTTTTTATTACAAAGCACTTTCATTCCAAAGAAATATTAATATCAAGCTCGATAATCGCAAAGCAATACAAATAAAAGAAAGCTCAAATATGAGCAAATAATTATTTGATGTTTGACTTTTCTTTTATTTTTGTTACTTTCATTTCATGTCACTGCTATTTCCATTTCACATTCTGAACATCTTTTTTCATACATATAGCAATCAGCCTCACACATCTTACTTTTCGCTGTAAATATCTGCCTTTTATGCCTACTCATTTTCTCGTTATTAACACTTTAATTTTTTGACATTGAGTTTAATAAATCTAATGTACTATTTTACTTTATTGTTTTTCAAATATCTTAATAATAATTTTTAATTCTTTTAAATATAATTTTTAATTCTTCTTTAAGATTAGCCTTAATTCCCATTCCACCAATAAAAGATTAACTTTAATCTCAGTTTAATTTATTATATCTTTTTCAAATTCTTAGAATTAGAAGAAGGTAAAGAGTAAATTTAATCAAAATTAAAATTGTCTTACATTAGTGGAGCTTACTTTAAATGCTTATTAAAATCACTCTGATATTCATTTTTACCAATATAGATTAACTTTAATCTCGATTTAATTTACTTGTTATTAATTGTTTTATAATTTTATTGTTATCTTCCTAATTTTTAGAACTATAAAAAAAAGTAAAAAGTAAATTAAATCAAGATTAAAATTAATAGAAATAGTCATTAATAAAAGTTATTCACAAGTGAGAGATACTTGTGAATTTTAAATATAACTCAAATGTGTACATATAAATAATATGGTAGTTAATTATGTAATTATGTAATGAATCTTATACAATGTATCATATAGTGTATTTGATAACAAATTTGATTGAATGTAGTGCATATTAAAGACATCATACACAAATTGATGTAATAATGTGTATTTAATATAAATATAAAATCAAGTATTTCATATAAATATAAAATCATGAGGTTTTTAATTTCATATTTTATTGTGCAGTTAAATAAAACCTACATAATTCGTAATGTTTGCATTTTACTTTTATATTTAGATTAAATCAATGTACAATGGCTACGTTTACATCGTGTGCTTAGCCTGCAACCTATATCAGCATGATCTAAATATGATTCTGTCAATTTTTAAATCTGTTTCGATGTAAATGATTGGTAAATAGACCTAGTTTGGATTCTGATATAAGTTGGATCGCTATCAAGTCGTTGGATGTAAACGTAGTCAATGATTTTAATATAACCAATGCATCCAACAGAATTCATTATAATTAAATTTATATTATACTGAATTAATATGCATTAAAAAGACTGTTTTATATAAATTATCTAAATGTAATGGCATAATATTCAACTTTGACGATGAAATAATAGATGCATGTTCTATTAAATAATGTGTATTAAATATCATTATTGGATATTTAATTAATTCACAGATGATCCTATCTGGAATGACTCCGCGATTTCATTTCATACGTCGAGAATGGTGTGTCATTCTCCTTCGTACGAATCATTTCAAACGTGAAAACGTGACAATGGGAGGAAGCAAGAAACGATAATAACTATCGATTACACGCGCACATCCGTGGAAATCTTGAAAAAGTTGGATAGAAAGGTTAAAGGCTAGTGAGAATTGCATAGTGAGCTTACCTCCAGAATACTTAAGATTAATTGAACTGTCCACGATTCAATCAAATTTGTGGAATGTACTCGGCGTCATCAATTATCCCAACATGTGATTCAATCACATTCAATTCTCTCTGAACTGAGAGTGCCTGAAAGAAAATCCGGATTATTCCAGACTCGCTGCTCAAAGAGATCCGTTGAGAAGTTCGATCAAAAAATGGCTAATGCATTAACTATTTAACTGTTAACAGATTAAAGGTATATTTTTAAAGGTTCTTGGATATCTATCCAGCGATGCCAACTGATGCCAACGAATACGCCATGGTGAAAGGGATAATATGGTGGCTGTGGTCGATTTGGACGCTCACGCGCTTTAAACGCTTGTAATCATCATTCTGTCTTTATCGTTTATTAGACGTAAAATAAGAATAGAACTACTGAAAGCGCTGAAAGCATCTAAATCGATCGCAGCCAGTATGTGCACTCATAATTCCTTCTTAGTTAATGGCTCTTGCCTTCATGAAGTATGCGGAGACAATATGACCAGAGGATCGATTGTGTATCTCGAAACTCTAAATGGCTGCGTTCAGCGAACTCAACAATTGAGCACTTGCTGCTATTATATATTCTTCTAGATCTAAAATGCTGATTGGATGAAAAGAATACACTAATAACAGCGAGCGCTCACTCAACTGTTGAGTCCACTGCAAGCAGCCAATGATAAAAGTGATTTACTCTCTCATTTGATTGGATATTTTTCATCATAGTGGAAACGTGACATTGGCTTAGTTTCCACCGAGGGTTTAATCCGGATCAGAATGTAAGAACCAATCAATTACAGTCGAGCATTCTCCTGTCGTTTGACTGTAACAGGGGAATATTCGGTGGCTATGTGTCGATGGCTGTGTATAGTATTTCTAACCCATGAAGATAGTGCATGGGGTGTGAGAACAGTCTTTTTACTGTCTAGGCTGCGACTTCTAGGCATTTAGGCCTCCAAACAGGCTTAGCCGTCTCGAACTAATAAGCACTATTGTCTATACACTTCACATGACAGATTTTCTAACCTCAATAGTTGCCAACTATTAAGCGGGAAGCACAGACTCTCGTCATGAGACATGTGAAGCATAAGAAAATCAACCAATCAGAATCCTTTATTTCACGGAAAAGAAAAAAATAAAGGACTTTTATTGATTCATTTTTTTATGCCTCATATATTATGCATAAGAAATTTAACCAATCTGAGTTCTTTATTTCATAGAATGGGAAGAAACAAAGGACGTTGATTGGTATATTTTCTTATGTATTACATGTTATGTGTTATGCAAGAGTTTGTGCTCCCCGCTTTACGTTCAATATCTCGCTTTGTAAGGTAATCCCGAATTTTTTTTGCCAGATTCTTTCATTTTATGCAAAAACGCATCGAACGAGCCTAATTTCATCGAAATCGGAGGTGAGGTAGCTATTCTGAAGACTTATCTAAAATTTATCAATATGATTGGTTTATATATTTAGCCAATGGCTGCGTTCAACAGACTCTACAGTTGAGTAAGCGCTCGCAGCCATTGATGTATTCTTCCCGATCTAAAATGCTGATTGGATGATCTAAAACCTAAGGTTTTACCTTAGGTCTGTTCTTTTTAAAGTTCTTGCAAAGTTCATCTATTCTCTTTTTCTCTTTAACGGCGAGAGAAAAAGAAAGATGAACCATGCAAGAACTTTAGCTAAAAAGAACAGGCCTCGTATTAATTCTACCATGGTGCTGCCGGTGCTAAACGATCAACAGTTTACTGAAAACACTACAGGTGTGAAAGTTGATGTGCCAGTGAACAGACAAAAAGTTTTACGGAGCTTTGTTATACTCGTACACGATTTAATATTCCTTTGGAGCACGCATTTTTGTCCCGGTAGTCGCAAGCATGTCCAATAAGTTCGAAACGTAAGTGCTTTTATCGCGGACGGGTTTTTTTTTTCGAGGTTAGACGCGCGTCGAGTGCTGCTCTTTTCTAATACCTTTAACTTTAGTCTCGGTTTAATTTACTTTTTATTTTCTTCTAGTTTTAAGAATTAAAAAAGATAAAAATTAAACCGAATCTAATTAGAATCTAATTGGACCTGTACTGCATATAATAGAACATCGTACGGTCCGGATAAATGTTCCTATCTGTTGCATTCTGATCTGAAATTTCAATTTCAACTCTCGACGATGAAAAGGACGGGATAACCAATATTGATTAGAATTTATGGTTTCTCTTATGAGCCAATGATTCGTTTTATCTTAACAAACAATTATCTTGTTGTGTGATGCCTATTTTGTTAACGTAAATATTATTGATTTCTCTTATTGTTTGATAATAGGAAAGAAAGATTAGATCAGGAACGGTGATTTATATAGAAATAGAGTATTTCTGCCAATTAAAGATTTTTTTTCGAAAAATGTTCTGAATAGTGCAATAAGTTAGAATGAAACTAGACCTGTTCTTTTTAGCTAAACTTTTTGCACAGTTTATGTTTCTTTTTTTTCCATAATAAATATTGAAAAGAAAAAGAATAATTGTATGCAAAAAAGATAAATTATGCAAGAAATTTAATTAAAAAGAATAGGTCTTATATTTGTTGCATCATTTTATAACATTTTTTTGAAAAAATATCTTAAAGTTAATCAACATTTATTGAAGTCATCCTTATTAATCCTCCAGAGCTGATAGTAGGCCTATTGAAGACACTTAATATATTCTTTGTTACATTTATAAATTAATTGAATAAATTAAAAAAATTAAGATCTATTAAACAAAAGTCAATACTCATGCTTATAAAAGATGTTAGTATATTAATACTAATAAATTTGAAAATGATAATAAATAGTTATCTGTAATAAGTAGTAAGTTTTGACTTCATTCATTTTCTCATTCTTCATTAGCTACATTAAAATAACATAAAATTATAAATTACATCAAGAGTTAATAATACTAGAATTAAAGCCATCTCTTCTGTAGCTAATAGGTTCTATATCATTGTCTAATATATTGTTTCTTTCTTACCTAGGATTTTCGCTCTGTCTTTGCTTTTTATCACTCATTTTTCTCATCATATTCCGATAATCATTTATCATTAAGTTTGTCATCTATATAAAACACATTATATTAATTAAAAATCAGTATTCTACTTTAACTTACAAAAATTTAAGAGCTTGCAATAAATATATATAGATACCAGTTAAATAATAAAATTCACAAAATTAAAAATTGCAAATCCATCTGACTTTATTGTTTAAACACATGGAATTAAATTTATGCTAGCTAAAAGGCATTAATTAATTAAGTATAATTTAATATAGGTTTTCACAGACCCAACATCAATAACTGCGCTACAGATTTTGACATCAGTTTTGGAAGATTAATATGTAACAAATGCTTGAGGTATTTGATTTCTGTTATGTTTGACTTACAAATTATGACAGCACTTACAGGTTGAAAGGCACAGAAGACAGCGGAGATGAAGAGTCTCAATCAAAGGATAATCAAAAGGCAGAAAAGAGTCCATTAGTGAGTAGAACAGAGATCTTGTTAATGGTGGAAGTACATTAGCATTAATAAAAATCTGAAGATCAATATTTTATTAACAGCCTTCAATAGAGATAAGTCCAAATGAGCATAAATTACAATATGCTTATGCACTGTGGTACAGCCGGCGTAGTCCTGGCAAGACTAATATACAGAGTTATGACCAAAATTTAAAATTGGTCGGCAGATTTGCAAGCGTAGAGCAGTTCTGGGGTCTTTACAGTCATTTAGTACGACCATCAGATCTTACGACACACACAGACTTCCATCTTTTCAAAGTTGGTATAAAACCCATGTGGGAGGTAAGCATTGTCTTTTCCTTTTTATAGTGAGTGCAAAAAGTATTCATACAGATGAGATATCTTAAAAATCTTTATTTTTTAAAAATAAATATTAATTAGCAATTCATTAACAAACCTTAAAATAAATTACCTATCTTAAAATTATTTTACCTAAAAATAAATAATAATTAAAATATATTATTTGAATGATGAAAATGAAAAAGTGTATTATTGTGGATGCACAAAAAGTATCTATACAGTTGAAAAATTTAGATCATTCTAAAGAAGAAAAAGTTCTAAGATTCTGAATACTGTTATTTTCGTTAAGTTTTTTTGTTTATATTAGAATAATATATTCATTTGTTAATAAATTGCTAGTTTATTTTCTACAAATTAAGCTTTTTTTTTATAAAAATCTCTGCAAGAATTCTTTTTGCATTCACTGTGTTTATTGCATACATATTATGTATCAGTTTTCTTCTTTCTAGGACGAAGCGAATCAAAAAGGTGGCAAGTGGATAGTGAGATTACGAAAAGGTTTAGTTTCTAGATGTTGGGAAAATCTTATATTGGCAATATTAGGAGAACAATTTATGGTAGGAGAAGAAATCTGTGGTGCCGTTGTATCTATAAGATTTCAGGTGAGTGAGAGATTATACCTATTTTCAGTTTACATAAAATATAAGAACTTTTTTTTATTGAATAAATTGGTTAATTTGATAGGAGGATATAATATGTGTATGGAATAAAACAGCGTCAGATGTGACGATAACAGCACGAATTAGAGATACTTTGAGAAGAGTATTACATCTTCCACCTACCGCCACTATGGAATATAAAACCCACAACGACAGTTTGAAGAATGTACATCGAAATCTCTAAAGCTGTATAATTTTGAGAACGAGGCATATTAAAACTTCCCTGACAGACTTAAGGTAATTTAAACAATTCATTGAAAATCATCCAAAGAGAAATTTTTCTTTTATCTAATCATGTTACGTTTTTCTGAAAATACAGCCGATTCTTATTATACTTCTCTGAAAAGATCACGTATCTGATAAGAAAAAAGTAAAAAAGACGTGAAATATTGGGAAACATCCATTTGATGATACACTTCAATCATAAGTATCTGTGTTGTAACTTATGTAAATAATGACTACACGTCAAAATAAATAAATAAACGTCTTGATTTCCATGATGTTCAATATGAGGAAAAAATTTATGGCTGTGTATCCTGTGATTAGATGAATATGTATTGCGCCTCTGTCCAGTTTTGCGAAAATAGGTTTCTCGAAATGATTGTTGCCTATGTTAATATTAATTCTAGAAAATTAATAAATGTTAATAACCAGGTATTAATAAGAGCATTAATACATCACGGTAGTTGGAGTATTTAATATAATACATTGTTGACAATTTCATGTTAGATTAAATACAAACCGATTGATGTGTGAATTAAGGATTAACATCCACATTTTCTCTCACATAATCTTTGTTTCTTCTTAAAAGAATTATTAAAACCTATAAAGATGAGCTTCCTTCAAATTCTAACAAAAATGTTGTACAAGATTCAATATAATAACTGTGATACAATTTGTGAGGTAAACGGACATTTATTAAAAACGAGAGAATTAATGAACACAAAAATCACATAAATAAAAAAACTTCCAACTAATCGTTGACTCATCACCCAACATACGTTGGAACACAATCATGAATTTGAATGGGAAAATATTGTGATATTACATAGAGAAAGATTTGAGCAAAAATTCATTTCGGAAATATTAAACATTCAATTACAAATTAATAGTTTAAACGTATAATCGGATACGGAGTTTCTGCACTATTCATTAGCATTACAGAGAAATTTAAATAGGGACATTAAGTATTCACCTTAATTGTGTTTTGCAAAATTGACATTACAATAGTTTGTCTAATAATTTATGTATTACTTTGAACTGACATGGCTCCTGGATTAAATTTGACAGTTCACATTCATCACATGTTTGACTTTCATCAAGATATTTCAGCCGATATTTCTATATATTTCATGTTAGATTAAGATTTTACACTGACATGTTGCATATGGAATTACTGGTTGTGATCTAGGCAGAGGATGAATTGAAAAATATAAACTTATATAATTTCACCACAATTTAAGTAAATTTGTACATTATTGTACTCTTTAATAGTCACTTGATTAAGCAGCAAAGAGACAAAATGACAGTTTTCAACTGTACAGTAGGGAGAAACTCATTCTCTGTCAGATTTAGAAATTCAATTCCAATAACTGACCAAGAAATTTTATGTATCGATATATTGAAAGAAAATTAATTGTACTCAACATTACTGGAAATGATTTGAAAGAAACTGAACATTCACATCAATCAATTTGTATTTAATCTAATGTGAAATTGTCAACAATATATTATATTAATTGCACTCACTCCAATTACCGCGATGTATTAATGCTCTCATTGACTGATTATTAATATTTATTAGTTTTCGTTTAAATCTGAAAAGAGCTCTATTAAAAAACTTAATATCATTTATTAATTTTAGAGTTTCTATATGTAAAAAAAAAACCAGAGGATACATTCAATCTATTTCTTCAGTTCAAATATCGGAGATAATTTAATTGGAATTTTTGTTATTTTATTGTGAATTAATTTCATTATCAAATCATGCATGTGACATGACATTAGTAAACGAGACTGTAAAGGATAATAAAAGATGGATAAAATGATAATTGTCCATCGTAGGTATTTTTAATATTTAAATTTCAATCCGTCTTTATATACAGGAAGACCCTCTTATTTAGCTGTACATGAGATCATGGCAATATATTAGAATATATAAAATGATTATATTATGAATGGCGAGATATATCACAATATATATATATATATATATATATATATATATATATATATATATATATATATTATATATATTATATATATGATTATATGTACAACATTAAAAGATGAAAAGTTAAGCTAGTGATGCAAACATTAACAGTATTTTTATGTTATCTCATCATATTACGTCATTTATAAAAGACATATACAATTTTCCTTCGGTATATATACATAATTGCTTGATTTAAATAATGAATTTACATTAGTTTTCCAGTAGGCCTGGAAATTTATAATTCACGAGCCAGAATATCTCTTATCATACGTTTAAAGACCACCTCACTTTAAAATAAGACTATTTTTATGTAAAATATGACATAAGTAATTAATGTTTTTTTATGTCATATATCTTTAAACAATATATATGTAATATAAATATTTATCGTTATTTATATATATATATATATATATTTATAAAATTATAATTATAAAAACAAATCCTATCTTAGTCAATACAATGTTGAAATTTATCATTCATAGACTAGAATCAAGTACATTTTGTAAGAAAGGAGGCCTAATGTAATAAAGTCTTGTGATAATTGTGCTTTTATCCTAGGAACCTCTATCCTGTGTATAAAGTTGTCAATTGTATAAAACTTTAATAATTATAGTCCTAAAACGATATTCGCAACCATACCTACAAAAAAATTCTTATAGTTCTATATACATTTATCTGTATAATTACATACGTACCTAATACAAATGAGAATATTAATTTGAAATTCACAGAGAGATGCAAATAATCAGGCATTCTGCAATTTTGTTCTCCCTCAGTGGGTAGAAGCAATCCAATTATACATATAATTCCTGCAATAAGGGCTACATAATTCGTACCTCCTAAAATATAATTTGTAGCTATTAACGTATTGTGTTAATTTGTTTAAAAATAATTGTTTCATTACTATATAAATATGATCAATAAAGAATTTATTTTTTATTTATATGTAACGAGCTCTCGTGTGTGCACATGCGCGCGCGCGCGCACACACACACACACACACACACACACATTAATATACTATTTAAATTTTGCAGATGTAAATCATTTTGCAATATAGAAATACAAATTTTCATTTTATTTTTTCTATATCAAATAAAATTCACAATTTATCGAAAAAATTCAAGCTTAGTTAAAACGAATCTTCAAATATTTACTTACTGTCTACTGCTTTATTTCGGCCTATGAGTGCATAGGATTCTTGTTGCCTATTTTCATTTATTGGAAGTTGTTGAAACACATCTGGATCTGGTGTTGTTCTCCCAGCTGTATCTACTGTTCCAGGGAGAAGTTTAGCTTCTACGTCTCTTTTTCCAATTATCTAGTAAAATTGATAGAATTTAGAGCTGGAACGAGTGTCTCTGTCAATCATTAGTGTTATAAATTATATTACCTGCTTACTAGGATATTCGTGCATGTGTATCCTGAATTTATCAATTACATTGCAGTTATTTGTCAAGATTGCTGTATGTCTGACAACAATATCAACGCAAGAACTAGCTTTTATTATACCTTCTGGATCAACCACTTGATATTTGTATGGTGCAGTACATAATACTAAATCAAAGAATTTATTATACGGACATAAGGTCAAAATTAAAGATTCTTTTGTCAACAGAAGAAGAAAACAAAGAGTCACCTCTGAATTTTACAGGGAATTCATATGGGTTATACAAAGTTAACACTTGCTTGTGGGTGGACTGGTCGTCCAAGTAGAATGTAATACTTTGTGGAAACACAAAGATTGGCAATTTTCGAGGAGTAGCTGCTGACGTCAATGACATTGTTCCTTCTCAATCTTAATCTATCCATATACCTGCAAGATACAATGCACGATATTTTATACATGAATATTTGTAGCTTAATTTATATATTTTTCGGCACTTTTCTTGAGTACAAAATTGTATAATTATCGAAGCTACTTATTAAACATGTTATTAATTCTTTATAACTTGACCTTGTGTGAAACTCACGCATTGTGAATTTTACATGGAATCAAGTTAAAAAATTAATATTTCATAATTACAATAAGTTATAATTGCAAAACAAGTTACAGAATCGCGGCTAAATGCAACCCGTTAATTTACACACTCAGAATTAAATACACGATAAGAAATTGCATCAATTTCTTGATTTTCGCGACTCATTCAAAGAGAAAGCGATATCGGTTAGTTGTTAATCAAAAACTAAAAGTTGCGACGAGTGATGGAATTATGCGATTTGTGTATAGAAATGAGCAATCCGGTCGCCTCATTGGATCAGACTTCACACCACTTCACGCCGCGCTGAATAGAAATGTGCAGAAATATGAAATAAATATATATATGGTAAAATATTTACAAACAATTGAGTATCTCATGATCCCATACATCGCTACAAGTGCTGCAACCATAGACATCTACTATAACTAGATAGCTAACTGGGCTTTAGCCAATAGCAGACAAAAGGCAAGAAGATGGCCGTTCCCGCTACTTTATAAATTATGCCCTACGGTAATTATTTAGAATACATCAAAATTTTAATAAAAATGTACTTATTCGACGCGTTTTCACTTAAAACGAAAGAATCTGACAGAAAAATACGGCCTCGTAAATAAAATTATTAAGCGTTAAAGTTTGAGACTTTAGAGATTAATATTCCACCAATATAAATTAACTTTAATCGGTTTTCAACTTACTCTTTGTCTTTTTCTAGTCTCTAGTTTCTCTGTCTAGTTCTAAAAATTGGAAAAAGATGAAGAATAAGAGTGCAGTCGAGTTGCCGCTATAAATGCTCCGAAGCATCTTTTGATTGGTCAATTAGTAAAATTCTTACTTCCGATTGGTTAATCAAATGCTTCGAAGCATTCGTAGTGGTAACTCTACCACATCCTAAATTGAACCGAGATTAAAATTAATCTACATTGGTGGAAACAAGCATAAGATAGCTATCATCCCAACTCGATCAGCGCTATGTATACTGTATATGTTCTGCTTTAATTCATTATCAATGTATAGAGAATTTGTGTTTAAAACGATGAATTGTTTTTAAAGCAGTGAATTTGTGTTTGTAAAACAAAAAATTTGTATAATCAGTGTAATTAAAGCAGAACGTATACATATAAACGCTATATCGAGTCTAAGGCCCGTATTCATAATCCGTTCTTAAACTCGACGTCCACAATGCTTGAAATCAATCCGAGGAGATCGATTTTGTATCTTCAAATAAGATGAAAATTATAAAAGCGAGCAAATTTACTAGGTACTGACCAATGAAATAATCAATATTCTAGTAAATTCGCTCACTTTTATACAATAATTTTCACCTCATTTCAAGATACAGAATCGATTCCCATGGCCACCAATCTCTCCTCTTATTCAGAGTGTTACCAGCATTTGTGGCGACCTCGTAACTATGACATAGGAAATGAAGAACTAATATTTAATATGGCTGTTATGTGGAAATCATCGTTTCCGGTCGATATCTTCATCGCTATATAAGCATATGGCTGTGTTCGTTATGAACGCTCACGCGCTTTAAGCACTTGTAATCATCATTTTATCTTTATCAAACGCTTTCAACTTGAAAAAGAGCCCGCATAAGAATATACTACTAGTAGTGTTACTACTAATACTACTACTAGTGCAGGAATAAATTCGCGCTACTATACTGTTCCTTGCATTTGTATTCAAATTATTTTTATATGTATAACAATAGTGCACTAGACAATGTCACTACTCATTTCAGTAGTGGCATTATTGTACAGGGTGGGCCATCTATTGGTACGTTTTTGAATTTCGTCGTATGGCAACACCGAACGAGCTACAGACCCGAAATTTTGACAGTTTATTAGTCATACCGTCCGCGGCACGAAACAACATGTTTTCTCTTGAAGAGCGTTTTGAAATTTTAAAAACTTATTTTCAAAGTCAGTGCTGTGTCGCCGAAACTGTACGAATTTTGAAAAGAAATATGGGTCGTGATAGAGCACCCACCGAAGGAGCTATACGCAAATTGGTGAGGAAAGTTCGTGAGAAAGGGATGTTAGTGGATGACAGAAGTGGTCCCAGAGCTCGGACAGTGCGCACACTCGAGAATATTGAGGCTGTGGCCCAAAGTATGAGACAGAATCCGACGACTTCAACTCGACGCCGATCGCAGCAACTGAGCATTAGTCGCACCAGCCTGAGGAGAATACTGCACAAAGACCTCGGATTCCTCTTATTCGCCTACAAGATCCAGATGACTCAGGAGTTGAAAGCAAATGACCATCCGCTTCGATATCAGTTTGCTGTGTGGGCTATAGACCAGCTCAATAATGACGTCGATTTTGGTCGAAAAATCATCTTTTCGGACGAAGCTCATTTCCATCTCGGCGGATATGTGAACAAGCAAAATTGCCGGATTTGGGGCTCGGAACAGCCACACACAATCGTAGAAAGACCAATGCATCCTCCAAGAGTCACAGTTTGGTGTGGATTTTGGAGTGGTGGCATAATTGGCCCATTTTTCTTTGAAAATGATGCTGGAAACGCCGTTACCGTCAATGGCGAACGCTACAGAGCCATGTTGACCAACTTTTTATGGCCTCAAATCGACACTATGAATGTGGACGACCTTTGGTTTCAACAAGATGGCGCCACATGCCATACAAGCCGACTTACCATCGACCTTCTGCGCACCAAGTTCAACAACCGCATAATCAGCCGTTCAGGAGATGTCAATTGGCCTGCGCGTAGCTGCGATTTGACACCGCTGGACTTTTTCCTGTGGGGTGCCGTTAAAGACCGATGTTATGCGGATAATCCAGAGACAATTCCAGCTTTGAAAAACAATATTACGACTGTTTTGAGTGAAATTGGCGCCGAGGTAGTCCAAAATGTCATTAATAATTGGGGTGACCGAATGGCATACTGTAAGGCCAGTAGAGGGAGCCACATGAACGAAATCGTTTTTCATTCTTGACGCGGATACTTTTAGCTTCACAACAAAAAAAAATTAATAAAAAATATCAATGTATGCTCATTTGATCGCATTTTTAAAAACGTACCAATAGATGGCCCACCCTGTATTAATAGTGATACGCTCGTTCCAGCAGTAGCACTTATATTGTACATTACTGCACTACTGCACTAGTATCATCCAAGTATCACAACTCATCCAAGTGATACTACTAGTAACACTAACGCGAATTTATAATTACATTTCTACACTACTAGTCATGAGTAATATCACTACTCATATCTGATATTCATTGTTACGGTGAATGTTGGACGTCGTATGACGGATGTTATACATGGCTGTGTTCCAAAATTTACTGCCAGTATTGAAAATCTGTAGTGCACGTGAAAATGATAGATTTATAGTACTTGCAAATTTCGTGGCCATAGTATAAATCCTATAAATTTCAAGTATGCTGGATTCATTCAGAGTGATCCTGAGTAGCTCGCGAGAGACAAAACGAACAATGCTAATTATTCTTCTCGCATTTGACTGTAGTTGGTCAATTTCTTATGGTTTAAGGCTTAAAAAATACCGTATTGTAGATCCGAACTAAAAGAACATAATGGTAATGTTCATGGTATGTTAAAATACATACAAAATATTGTAATATGTATTAGAGTTCGAAAATTCCCTCTAAAATCTGTGAATTTTTTAAATAAAAAGGATTTAACTTAGTCTTTAAATTCAGATTGGAATCTCATTTTAAAGAGTAAAAACTGAACTAGTCTTAATAAAAAATAACTCTGACTCTTCAAAGATTTTTGCTCTAAAAGTTTGAGAATACGTTTCAATTCTTGATCAGAAGAAAGCATAATTTTAAAACGGTTCGCACAAATAACAGTCCATTAAAATTGATGCAAAATACTTTTAAAAAGAAATAGGTATAATACGTTCATATATTACTTTATGATTTAATCATATAATTAACAATTAGAAATAATTTTATTTTAATAAAGAAAAAATAGATTGCAATGAGCTAGAAATACATCATGTGTAAGTAATATTTCGCTAGTGACTCTAATTCTCTCTTTTGTTATTAACAGCAAACTCAGATTTCAGCCTCTTCAGAATTTCTTTCCGTTGATACATGACTTCTCTGTGACATAGTGGCGAGAACGCGATTGGGCATTCATACTGTACGGTCTCAATGCATCTCGTATCTTCCGTGCCATGCAATTCAAATCTGAATTGCGAAATAGACTCCACTAAAAAATAAACAGGCTGATTAGAATATCCAATTCGTCTCAACACGCAAATGAAAGTTTATGCATTAAAAAGTGTAGCAGGATAAGCAGGCTGCCCCCGCACTTATCTGGTTGAAATTTTTACCATAAGTTAACAACGATGCAAGAATGAATTTCATAAAATATGTATTATATCTGAAAAAAAATTTTTATGGAAGTTATGGGAGTGAAAATCGACGAAACGAATTTTCTCTTTAATGGATGAACCGATTTCGATGAAAAAAAAAATGTTATAGGTTTAATGGTATTTAAAAAAAATTATTTCGAAAATTTTTTTTCGAAAACGATTGAAAAAAATTCCTAAAATTAAAAAAAAAAATTTTTTTTTCAATAGGATGTACTTGAAACACTATTACTATTTTTTACTAAAATGATCTTCTTATCTTATAGTATAATATATTTAATTTTCAAAACGATCGGAAAGGTAATACATAGCTTTAAAAAATGAAGAATTTGAGCATATGATTAACCGAATGTTGCTGTATAACTTATAATAAAAATCAAATAAATCCGGGGGCAACTTATACTCATCCTGCTATGCCCTTTACGATCAGAACCGAACGGAACGCATGAACGAAATCACGTGAATGAAAATTATTCAAAAATAGTCCTATTTCTAGCAGTAGCTTGCGAGAATAGATCACATACAGTGCTTACAAAGTGCAAAAAAATGCATATAATCACTATTTTAGAGCTTTGCAAACGCTGCTGTGGTACTTTTACTTACTTTACGGCAGACGGTTTATAAATAATTGTATGAGAATCATACTTAAAAGTTTTTAGCAACACTAATAAATGGACAAATGACCCAAGTAAAGCTTTATTGCTAATAAATAATTATATTTCTCATGTATGAATTAATTAATTAAATATACTGAATGCGAGTTAAAATATTTTGATCTTGCATAAGCCATTTTCTTATAGTCATGCTTTTTTGTTCTTGTTCTAAACATTTTTATAAAATTTCTGAAATTATTGATCAATTTTTTATCTGCGTTAGCGATTTATGCGCGAATGATTTAAGCGAGGAAAAAGTGAAATTGATTGCATAGACTGATTTGTGAGAGGCGGAGTAAACAGAATTGCAAGCGGTGTCCACTTACAACAGCCAAAATCAAGGAAGAAGCAAGTCAGATGCCTGGAACTGATGACGTAGCCATGGTTGTCCGGTTTAACGGCGTAGTATCCGTGCGCTACGTTACGGATCATTGATAAATGACTTAGATGTTCTGTATACCGTACGGAATATTTCCAGTGATCGTAATTCCCGCCTTCGTCGAGTACATTAAAGTCTTCTCTGTATCATAAATTCAAACGAATGAGAGAGAGAGAGAGAGATATGCTCATAAATAAAGCATACAAAATAGGTGACAAACAATCAAAGATTCGAAATTTCGAACTTACTCGGTTTCGAATCTCTCAGATTCGAAAACGAATCGAATCGAATCCACTATGATTTGATTCGACTCAAATTCGAACTAATTCGCACACCCCTACAAATTTTATTTATTTATCAGTTGTCAATCATAAAATATTGATCATATCTATCCCTGATTTATAGTATACTCTCTTTTTTTTCTTCTTTTTATTAATACAATATTGATCCTTTTTATTTCAAGATATTGTCTGATTCCTACTTACATTGTTGGATTTAATTTTTTCATGTTGCTAAAATCAGCCACGAACTCCCACACTAGTTTGGGATCCGATTTATTTATAATGCCTTCGAACATCACTTGATGTTTCTTCTTATAAACAAATAGTATATAAAGAAGCAAAGCTCCTAGAACGCTGTGCAAAATAGATCTCGTTTTCCATTTCATAGGATTAAAACTCATCTTCTGTGTGTTCAACAAAAAGAAATAAACAAATTATAGGTCAATTCTCTTTCTCGACAGTGTATTAAAACATTCGACACTCATTCGCATTTTGTGTATATCGATCAAATTTAAATATAAAATCGAATTGCTGGCTTTTTAAAATTTTTGGATACGTCAAAGATCTTTAGACTTTGCAGCATTTTTATAATATTCCTCAAATATCTTCAATAATTTTCCCCCTTTTAATTCTTTCAAAAAATTATTTTTCAAAATTTTGATAAAATTTAAAAATGTATTTAATTATGCATCCAAGCACATATCGATCTTGAAAATGAAATTTCAGAAATATTATCGAATTAAACACGTGATATTATTCATGTTTTTGTAATTACAATTATAAAAGACATGATATATAATAATTATAAAGATACTATATATATTAAACACTATAATGATATTAAAATATATACATATTTCGGAGATGTCTATTTCCAGATAACATGAACGAAGCGAAATAATATATTTTGTATCCCAAAAACATAATTCCTTTCAGAAACAAAGATATAACACGGAATGCAAGAATTCGATGTGCCAAAGCGATATTACACGAGAACAAAATATTTTTAAATAAATGAGATTTCGCACTTATCGCTGTTGCAAGAATCGTCCGATTGGCGCAGGTTCGTAAATACTTCCGGTTGAAAGTTATCACCCCGAAGTTCGGAAATGTCGAAAGAGAGCGATAGAAGAAATCTCGCCAGCAAGATAGCGACTCTGTCGCGCTCCGATCCCACACTGGATCTCGTCCGGTAATTTTTTTTTTTTCGCTACGCCTCGTCGCTACGTCACGGTTGTATGAATGTAGATTCCAGGGCCGGCAATAGGTCTATCTCCAAAATGGCGAGTAAAATAGGATCCCTCAATGCGTCTCGCAAAAATTTGGCCAGATACACAGGAGAAAATTATTCTTGGGCAGTACATGGCAAAAATGTATTTTTCAGATTTTATATACAAGATTTTTTTATAAACAAAGGATAATCTATAAAAGTCTCTATTCTCGTTGTCTATGTGGCAACGATGTTAATTTGTTCTTTTTTGTCAAGCGTAGACTTTTCGTGCATCAATAGTAAAGTGTTCAGATCACGGGACTTAGACATGAAATTCAAGTTCAATAATCTCACTAAGCCGTTTTGATAGCCCGTTGCAAGCCATAGATAACTCCACGCATTTGGATTCCAAGCCATCTAAAAAAATATTAAAAAATATATTATTTCACCTTTTATTAGTATTTCATTTCTAGTTACATTTTTATATGGAAAATGTGCAAAATGCGTGACTTTTAAAACGTGCTAATATATATTTTAATTATATTTTAAAATGTATATTTTAGTTATGTTGAAAAGAAAGTAGGTAAAAATATTATTGCTGACTATACCCTGTTTGCAGAAGTAAATGGATATTGTTCAATAGGGATAGACATCAGTTTGTCATTATTCAAAGTATCCTTATTTGGTTTATTCCTAGCGATATATTTTTCCAAATCCTGTAGAAAATTGATTAAAATTAGACATTAAGAAATAAAAAAATAAATCTGACAACTTACCATTAAATTATCATGGAAGACGATTCCAAAACGATCATTGCATTCGTTATAGGTTTCTGGCATATAGTGATATTCCTTGGAATTCTTTTTATCTTTATTTTTATCATTTTCATTATCTCTATGTTGCTGTTCTTTTAAGAAATCCACCGTCTTAATGAAAGAGTTTAACTATAATAAAAAAAAAAATATATATATATATATATATATATATATATATATATATAGTAATAAGATACTATAATAAAATATGTAATTGTCAGAAATCTTATGAATATGACGATGTAAGAAAGTACAACTTTCTACCTGTCTTTTCTTAGGCAATATTTTTTCTGTATACAATAGTTGATGAGGAAAGACAGTCATTACTTCTCCAGCTAAAGTACCATGTGCAATACTATTAGCATGATCGGAAACAGCGAGACCCTAAAAAGTTGAATGTTATTTAGGAGAATGTACAATTAATTGACATTTGAAAAAGACAAGCCAAGATAATATGATATTCTTACGTAAGTTGGCGAATTAGTTGCTAAAATTGGGCAATATTTGTATCCGTATTCTCTCAATGGTACTATCATGGAATACGTATAATGATATCTGAAAAAATAATCGTATCAGAAGGAATCGTAATTGATTGTTATCAATTATCATCCTTGCTTGCGACAAAATAAATTTTACCCAAGTGCATCGTCGAAACTAAGAATTGCACACGGCCAATTCATCATCCATGCACCGTTCGATACTATGCCTTTTTTTATATAACTTTGCGGTGCACTCGTTTCTTCTAAGTCCCAAAATTTATACGATTTGTCTACACTCGCGGAAGCGAGGAATCGACTTTTACCGTACGGAACTAATGCTACCACTATGCAAAAAGACAAGACAATACGTTTTTACATATACATTTTCTCCTTATGTGAGATGATGATATGAGTTTATACTTACTGGTAATTGCGTTGTAATGAGCAAAGAAATGTTGATAAACATTTATAAATTTTGTATTCATCCGTACATTGAGCAACAGAGGTGAGGTAGTCGTAAGACGCCATAGTCCGATGTAACCATTCGAGAAGCCTGCAGCGATGATGCTAAAAAAATATATTATTTTTACAATATATATATATATATATATATATATATATATATATATATATATATACAATAATCCTTGAGTATTCTAAAAGAGTTTAAAGGTGATTAATTTAAGACTTTATATGTTCGAAATAACTTAAGCCTATTCTACAATGTGTTCTTTTCCCTTTTTTTTGTTTTTTGTCTCTTGTTTTTTTCCCCTTTGCAACCGTTTTATCGATAATTATATTTTTTGCTACGTGTTTCTTCTGAAATTCATTAATTTTTATCCAGCGACATAAAAACCGGATAAGAAGTAAAAAAAACAAGATGTAAAAAATAACAAAAAGTGAGCAACAGAAAACAAAAAACACATAGAATAATCATTGGCTTCAAAGATATATAGGACGTCAAAGTCGAAAAAATTCAATTTTTTTTCAAAAATTTCAAAAACACTCGGATTAATTTGATGAAATCGTTTAAATATACATAAATTTCGTTAAAATAATTCGAGCAATTTTCGAAATTTGTGAAAAAAAAACAAAATTTTCGTCTTTAATTAATGTGAGGAACCATTTCTTAAAATCTTTTAAAATATTTATGAAATGATTGCTCTACGTATATAAATTTTACGAAAAATAATTTATATTGCGAATATTACCTATGTCCATGTTCCTTCGTCCACGACAGTTTAGTGCATTGCCAATCTTGTTCGTTATTATCGTACATAAGAGTATTTACAACCAGTGTCATTACCGGATCAGTCTTATAAATCGGCAATCTTGTAAATCACATAAAAATTTTATAAATAACCGAAAGAGGAGTAATAATGTGCAATCAAAATACGACTCACGAATTATTTTCCGTTTTTTCGAATTTAAGTTCATCCGCAAACGGTAGCGAATAAATATTTATACATCCGTCCGAGCATGCAGCTGCAAGTAATCCCATTCGCCTGATTTTACTTTCATCTGCTTTATAATTGTCAAGATCGACATCCTGATAGCATCCCGATGGACACCACTCTAAACACCAAATTGTACCGCTGTTATGTGCAATCGCATAAGCTAAGACGGGCGATCTATTCTTGCTATTAACTCTGAAAACAATATACAATATAATCCCAATAACGTTACAAATTATAACAATGTCTTTAGTTATTTACTGATGATTTAAGGATCCAACATCCCATATCTGTATGATATTCGGGCCCAAATATTTATTTCTCACAGTATATTTACTTTCCATCGTGGGATGTGTGCTAATTGCGACGTATTGAGTCGGATTTTTGGACCATATCAATGATGGAATGGGTAACCATGCTAACGCCCATATAGGACCACCGACAAAAAATGTTGGCACAGCTAAAACAAAATTTTATTTAATTATTCTTTGTTATATTTCCATATATCATAGTATGTATAAATAAATATCGTAAATTACCTTCATAAATATCACTTTCAAATCTATTTATGCGGTTCCAATTATCCTTGTCAGAACTCGTTTTCGATAAATTGACGTTTACTTGCTTGAAGGCCATTGAAACTGTTAATTCTGGGAGATACGTTGCCGCATCATTATTTTCCAATAACGTAAAACAATTTGGCATATCATCTTTGAATAATGCCAATTCATAATTTTTCAGCTCACTGTTACATTATAATAAATAAAAAATATATATGTAAAAATATATATTATTTTAAAAAAATATATATTATATATAAAAAATATATATTATTTCAGTAAATAAAAAATAATTTAATAAAAAATCAGTTCTATTAATGTAAAGTAATAAAAGCTATGTAAAGATAAAATTAAAATAAAAAAATCTTTAACAGCCAATTATATTTACAAATCCAGAGTCCAACGTAAAGCTGGTTTATAAGTTTCAGTTGAATGAGGACTTTGAGTTGTTTCTTTATCCAAGAAAGCCATTTTTCGGTAGATTCCTAAAATTTTTTCAGAGATTCTTTCAGAGAGTCTTTTAAATATTTGATTGTACATATATATCTATGTAATTATTCTACTAAAAAATAATATAAGAATATGCTAAATAAATATTTTCTTTACGACTTTGTTTATATGTAATTATACATATATTAATTTGTATAAAACATTTTTTATGAATATATTTAAGCAAAGAAGTTTACGCATTTTAGATGATTTGGGAAGCAGGGATCATCATTTTTTAGATTCATCGTTTTTTAATTTCGGTTTTACTGACGGAATCCGAAAATTATAAAATAATCTGAGTATCCTGGAAATATAATTTTGACATGTTTTCACAGAAAAAGATACTATTGATTTCGTCATTTTGTCGAGCTTTTTTTTATTAAAATCGATTATCGTTAAAGTTGTGATTCTTACTTGTATTACAGAATAAATAAGGTTTCCTAGTGAAGGCTATTATAGAATATTTATGGAGCGAAATATTATATAGAGTCCTATTTTAAAATAACAATAATTATATAAAAAGACTCGATAAATTAAAAAATATATGTAAAATCGAGGGCACAAGTCAAACGATAGTTCTTATGTATTAATAATTAAAACTTTTAATAATAAATTAAATATAAATCATAAACAAACGTTTCAATCTATTAAATCATTTACAAAAAATGTGTGTGTGTGTGTGTGTGTGTGTGTGTGTTAAACACAATATTATAAATCTTTAAAATTATCAATACAATTTAGAAGTCTATATAAAATCGATTTTTTTTAACCGAAGATTTCGCGAACAGTATAAATCGATGGTACAATACTTGACTATACATATTGTAATTTTTTAACTCTTCTAATTAGAACAGTTCTTATTAATCCACAACTAATTGCATTTTTTCCATAGTAAATTAGTGTCTGATATTTTTCTGCCATATATTCTTTGGGTGAATCGAACATCAATATTGTAAAATTTGGAGTCCAAAATTACATTGATAGACATATGCAATTGATTATGGTAAAATATAAAATATTACATAAACTATTGATTTTTTTATATCATTATCTTAATACTTTCATATGAAAAATAATTAGAGGAATCATATTGTGTAAAAAAATTTTTTAAAATCAATTCCATTTTAAAAAATGGAGGTGACTTTCATTTGAAATATTTTTTTATATCGTCAAAAATAAGCGAGATATTGCAGATGATCGATTTAAGTGGACCACCTTGTATAAATATATATTATTCTTTAGTGCAAGCATATAAATATATAAGAGTTACGATTTTAATAATAATCAATTTTAATAAAAAAAACTCGATAAAATGATAAAATCAATCGTTAATTCCTTCTATTAAAATGTCTCAAAATTACATTCCTAAGATACTCGAACTATTTTAACTATTTTCAGCAAAGTGAAATTCTATAAAAAAAAAAAATTCAACAATCCCTGCTTTCCAAAGCAGGGATAGCTTAAAATGCATAAATTCCTTTATGCATTAAAAAAAAATTAGAATATATTTATTTATTTATTATCTATTCGACTTACTTGTATTGTCGGATTTTATTTTCGATGGGCGACGACTACTGAACTTTCGTTTTACATCACATTCATGTTTATTTTCATCTGATAAATACTCATCTTCCTCTGTCTCATAATCAGAATATTTCTCTAAATCACAAACGGAATGAGTTTCAGTTATATGATCTACAATCTTATCTCCAGAATCTGCAGAAAACTTGCAGATTTTACACATATAATTCTAGAAAGAAATATTGTGTTTTTTTATCTTAATCATTCTTTCAAATGTGATAGATATTATAAAATACAATACCTCTTGTGGAATGAAATCACATTGATAGTAATGTTCACAAATGGTTTCGTACGAGGAACACGTAAAAGTACATCCTATATGCTTACAAGATATGACACCTGATTCTAATTCTTTTTTCCACATAACTTTCCAAGCGCTTGGTATTTTTTTCTTGTCCATTATTTGTACTATATCGTTCTAAATATATTAAGTGTATTAACATACATATATGCACGCACACACGCACGCGTGCACGCATTCACACACATGCATACATGTTAATATATTTAAATACACAAATAAAAGTTTAAAGCCTATAACGGTTGAAGCTGGATCTTAAATAATTTCCATGTGAATTTATACTGTGCGCCATATGTTGTGTATACTCGTATTCGGAGAAAGCGCGCTTTTATCTCTAAAATTCTATAGTATGCGTGACGTAAATTATAACATGTTAGCGCGCTAACATTGTTGTAAGCGCGTTCTAAATACCGGCCATTGTGTATAAAAAAATTCACATAAAAAATTATTTAACCATCTAAGATCTAGTCTTAAAGATCTAGCTTCGACTATAGACTTTAAACTTTCATTTGTTATGTATTCATATATAATTCACATTAATAAATCGTTTATTATTGTTAATAAAATATATTTAATAAGATTAAATAACATTAGTATAATTAATTTTGTTTTGCTATGTGTATTGTAAATCGGTATAATAAATGCTGATCATTTAGGCTGCATATGGGTTGGTAAAATAAGGGGCAGGAACCAAGCTGAAAATCGGCTAAAATGTGCAACTAAATCTCAGCACTGCTTTAGAAATTAGTATTTTATTAATCATTGGGAAAATTGCAAAATAGTAGAGGATTTTTCGAATCAGTTTTTGATCAGGAATAGCGCTATATGATTCGTGGGCGAACTTTAAGAAACACCCTGTATACAAATTTACAATGCATGTAACAAAGAAAATTTTAATATACAAATGTGAATCCAAACTTTTCAGGAGACACGATAGTGTCTCGAGTGTCTCTATATAAATATTCTTTACCGTGCTTAGATTTTGTTCTTTTAAAGATTTGGTGAGTTCCAATATCCTTGGTATTGCTCTGTAATTACAAAATATATGTATATAAGTATATACATATATAGGATGTTCAAAAAAGGTCAGGACCTCGGATTTACTCGGAAGGATGACATTTTTGAAAGAAACGTTTCAGACAAAAGCTTGTAAGATATAAAAGTATTTACAGATCTTACCAATTCTGAAATAAAATCTGTAAATAGATTTTTTTATACCTTACAACTTTTGTCTGAAACATTTCTTTCAAAAATGTTATCCTTCCGAGTAAATCCGGGGTCTTAACTTTTTTTTAACACCCTGTATACTGTCCCAATAACTATTAGCACTTGAAATATCTTCGAATCTATAAGATCTAGAGGAAAGTTTGTATAACCATTGCACGATATGAAGAGGTCTATCATATAGCGATAATAATTTTTGTCAGGTGGAGGCGCTTCAGAAATTTCAAGGTCATTCATTTCAACTTCATTAAAAAAAATGGAATTATATAATTTTTTACGTAATATGATTCCTCTAGTTATTCTGCGTATAAAAATATTAAGATAAAAGTATCGAAAAATCAATAATTTACAACATATTTTATACTTTATTCTGGCACATATTGAGATAAAATATTAAATAACTCATAAATTACTAATTTTTTTATAATCGTACCTTAATACTTTTATGAACAGAATAATGAAATGAATTAATTGGTGTAAAAAAATACATAATTACTTTTAAAAAATATAACTGCAAAATGGATAATTTTTTAAATAAGCAATTATGTATCTTTTTACACCAATTCTCTATATACACACGTATACATTAATAAGTGTATAATTGAAGTAACTTTTAATTAAAATTTGATATTTACTTCTCTGCTGCTTTCCGTTTAGTTTTTTCTAATCGTAGTTCCGTTTCTTTAATTTTACTCTGTTCTAATTGCCTGTGATAACGTTCATGTACTTCCACAGAGGAAGGCATCATACTTGCGTGGCAAATGGGACATGTCACCATTAACGCTTGCCTTTCCTATAATAATAAAATAGGTAAAAACCTTTAAAAAAGTGCCACATGTATTTGCATACATGTAATATATAATAAATACAACGCTTTTTTTGCTTACTTCTTCTGATTTACCACAAAATTGCATATGTGATATAAAACCATCAACACTCCGTCTCGTAGCCTCACATTTTTCACAAGTTAGAAATTTCTTTTTTTGCTTAAGAGCAGCAGTTAATACTCTCTTCAACAATTTTACGTCATTTTCAAAATTCTGTACATATAAACAAATTTACATTTTATATAAATTTTTATTAATAGTACAAAAATCTACAAAGAATGCTTTATTAAACATATTTTATTACCAATGGTTCATCATCTTTTCGCCAAGCCATGTTATTATGATGATATAAATTGTGTGATGACCATTGTTTCTTCGGTACTTCTTGGTCGCACTTAGCACAAGTTACCAATTGTATCTATAAAGGATATTTAATTGAATTACTCATATTTTAATTATGATGCTGTAGCATAAATTTTTAAGATATACTGCAACCTACGGCTTTTTCAATATGTGTAACATTTGAATCTGTAATACCATCTTTGGTGTTCATTATACAACTTGTTATACTTGTGTCATCTATTTTGTTACTCTCCTCCGTTGTCGACTGAGAAACGTTTGTCGTTGTTAATCTTGGAGTGTATTCGGTATCTACCAAATTTTGTACTGTTCCTCTACCGCGTCCTCTACCGCGTCCTCGACCGCGTCCTCGACCGCGACCTCGACCCCGGCCTCTTGAACCAGGTGGTCGACCTCGTTTCTTGATGACGAAAATTTCTTCTTCCGCGGTATCAGTTTCATCGCTCATCATACTGATATCAAACCTAATTTTACTAGCGCGTCTTTTATCATGTATTATGGATTCGGTGCTAGTTTTGATAATTTCTCGTAACATATCATCGTCTCTTGATCTTTTTAGCGTGATTTGATCTGTGGAACCATCTATCACTTTCTTAGGTCTACCCCTTTTTCTCTTGATATTTTGTACTTCAAATGATTGGCTTTGTTCGTCATGTTCCACATTTATCTCACTTGTCACAGATGTATCCCGATGTGCTGCATTATTCTCAACGGATGAAAATGATGATTTAAATAAATCATCATTTTCATCCGTTGCTTTAGATATAAACTTCTTATTTGTATCTTCGTCAGATGAAATTTGTTGCTTAATTGAATGCACAAGCTGTGTACATTTTTCTGTCAACTTTAAATCGTTACTATCGTCTACTGTTGTCGATTGCTTTCCTCCTGCAAATGATTGCAATGAATTTGTCAATTTATTCTCAACTTTAATTAATTTCGACTTTTTATTATTATCTTCGATAGAAGCTTTCAAATTTGTGAGCAGTGATCTTGTCAGTTTAGCTGGTAGTACAGTTATTCTATTCTTGATTTCCTCAATTTCTTGCTTTTTCGTTACAATTATCTTGTCTGTAATATGATGTTCGTTCACAATTTGATTTTGTATTTTGATCGACAAGATATTATCATCAGTTAAACTTCGGGAAAAATTATTTGATATAATGACATCATTCATTTTGTCCCGCTGGAAATCTTTTTCATTTTGATCAGGTATGGTTTTGTTTACATTAGCATTATTCTCTATTGCGCATGATTGATGTAATGAACTTATACTTTTGTCTCTGGATGCCAAGATATCTGTGCTTTTTGCTTCCATAGATGTTCCCGGCTTAATTGAGAACAAAAGTTTTTTTCGAGAATGTATATTTGATGTATAATTTAAATTTTCTATTTTAGTAGGATATTCAGGTACAAATTCAGTTTCACATGCTGTATTTTGTAGAGTAATTAATTTATAAGATTCAGGTACTTTATTTCTATTTGAATTTGTTTCACTTTCCATTGCATTCTCTCTTCCTATATGTATTTTTTGCTCCAGATTGTCAGATTTGTTAACTCCTGCTCTGATAAAGTTGTTACTTGGAGTATGAAGCAATAGCCTTTCCTGTGCACAACTCTCTAGAATAATGGACTTACTTTCGCATTTATTGTTATTTTTGATGCCAGGATATTCATTATGCTTCCTATCAATTTCCGACAATACAATGTTTTTGTTTGATGCTTAAATTAAAAAATTGAAGATATCATTATTGATGTTGCCTTAAAAGTTAACTTTAGAAAATATAGTATACTTACAACTAGCTGCATCACTAATACAATTCTTCAACTTCTCAAAGCAAGGAGGAAATATACTTGAATCGCTCTTAGCTGCTTCATTGTATGCTCTATTTTTAGAAAAACATTTATTTTTTTTAAGCGACATATCACACGAGCTATCTCCTCTCTTTTTCACAGGATAAAAGATGATAGAAACAATTGTAAAAGTTGACTCTCTCTACACCATAACATGTGAGACGAGGAAATTCAATTTTACCTGCAAATAATTATTATAACTTTTATAATTTTAATGTTTTTAATCACATTCTCGAGTCTCATCTCGCGACATTTCGATGACAAAAAATACGGAGAAAAAATGAGGAAAAAATAAAGAAAATTCTGGGGATTCGAACGTGGAACATTTGAAATTGGAATCTAATCTCCTGTTTAGAGCTCTAAAGCACACTCGAACGTTCCGTTATTAAAAACTGATAATCTGTATTCGCGATTGTCCTACTGAAATTTTATAATTTTCGTAATTCTATTGTTATCAATAATTGAGAAATTTTCGATGTCTCATCATTTCACAATGTGAACGGACAACAAAAATAGGTTATGTGTCATTCGTTCCGATTTTTTTCTTAATTAACGTTAAAGTTTATGCACTTACTACATTATGTGATAAATAAAAGATTCTTTTTGTTTTTTTGTACAGGTGTTGCGCGTTTTACCTTTTTAAGTTGCGTACACACACGTAAACAGTAAACACACGCCTTGCTGAAAATGACACGATACTGATCACCTTATGTAACTCGCAGCGAGCGACGTGCCGCTAATTCAATTGTGGCTCAATAGTAAAACGACTGCTTAGTAAGGGGAGAGGCCTAAGCTGCCTAGGTTCGAATCTCGACAGTGCCCCCATGAGAGTTCTGAAACTAGTTTATTTTTTAGCTGAATTTCTTACACGAGATTCATCTATTTCTTTTTCTTTTCAGAGAAAAAGAGGAAAGATCAATTACAGACTCAATTAGAAAGAACAGATCTATTTTCCTCATTTTACATTTGTTGAATATGAAAAAAAAAAAATATATATATATATATATATTGGGTCATTTAAAAAGTATCCGCGGTTTTTTCATTCAAAAATTGAACAAAAAACCGCGGATACTTTTTAAATGACCTAATATATATATATATATAGATATACATACACGAGGGTGTTCCAGAATTATCGCTAAATATTTCGTGTGCTGGTACAGTGGACTAAACTGAGTCGAAAAATCTTCTATTATTTTACAATTTTCTCAATAGTTAATAAAATATTAATTAAAGATCGCCGAATATTAATTTTCAATAATTTTTTACTCAAATACTATCATCTTTACACAAAAATAGCAAGTGACAAAAATTGTTTATTTTTTTCTCATAAAGTTCTAAGAATTTTTTCAGAATTTTTTAGTACTGCATTTTCTCATGTTGGTAAAAATAGTTGCCAATAACAAAATGTAGTACTAAAAAGTTATTTAAAAAATTCTAAAAAAATTCTTAGAGCTCTATGAGAAGAAAATAAACAATTCTTATCTCTTGCTATTTTTTTGTGAAGTTGATAGTACTTGAGTAAAAAATTATCAAAAATCAATATTTGGCAATTTTTAATAATTAATATTCCGTTAACTATTTTTTTTAATTCAGTTTAGTTCGCTCTAACGGCATACGAAATATTTGGTCATATTGTCATTTTGGGACATAGATCTTATTCCTTCACATTTATTGTAAGACTTTCGCAATGGCAAACACATTACAAGTGTATCTAGATGTTTATTTTGATTTGGCAATACTATTTTCTCTTTCAGTAAATTCAGTATTTTCCAATATTTTTTATCATATGTATGAAAATATTAATCAATGCATGTGAATAATAATTAACAAGAGACACAAGAATTTAATTAGAGGATATATTTTTATTTATGAAGATTTTTATAAACTTATATCATCCTTCTGAGAAGTTCGTTGATTTTATCCTCTCGGTTCCCAAAGTCACCACCTTCTACATAATGATTGGTCTTCTTACGCCATCCACCATTTGGAGTATTAAGCTAGAAACAGAAATTACGTTTTATACAGATGTAATGTTTCTGAAAAAATATATGCTAAAGCGATCAAGATATAAAAAATTTGTTGTTAAACAAACGCAAGTGTTTGAGCTTGTCTTAGATTGACGATATTAACAGATATCATCCATCGGCAAGAAAAACTCGTATTGTTTTTCGACATAATAGGAAGTTTATAGCTTTAGATTAATCTATAACCATGCCTATGTCGTAAATATAAAAAAAAGTATATCGATAAATATTGTATATAGTATCTTTTTTTTTACACCTTGAAGAGTGCATACCTTAAAGGGCCATAGGAAATTACTGGCGCGTTTAAACTTCAAATTAACAGTAAATATCTCGTGGATTAAATCCTCGATACAAATGATGTCATATCGACCTAAGGACAAAATAAAATTTTCCTTTTGATAAATTATTTCCTAAGATGCAACTCGACTTACATACTAATTACATATCGCTCATTTGTTAAGATACAATTCAAAAAAAATTTTTCAGAAAATAAGTTAAATTATTAAACTTTTGTAAGATTAATTTTAAAAAATAATTTTAATGTTACAATTATTATAAAATAAAAATATCTATTCTTAAAATATTTTTTCTTTACATATGCATTCTTTTTTTATAACTAACTAAAAAATAATTTTTAATGTTATTGTGAATAAGCGATATATACACATAATAATACATATACATTATGTATTTTATATATATATATATATATATATATATATATATATATATATTATTATAGTTTTTGTATCAATTTTTTTCACTTGACTATATAATGAAATATAGTCAGGCTAAGAAAAAATTGCTTTATTAATTTCTGACAAAATGGAAAGGAGAATGTGTACATTTCCAAGACTCCCATGGATTTGTCAAGAAATCATTTACTGAGAATGTGCATACTGGTCGCACCTCATTATTTTATTAGTGATCATTGATTGTTCATTTGAACTAATATTAGAAAATATTTTACTAACCGAGTGTCTTCTCAATGATGGAATTGTTTGTGATCGGTATGCGTTGCCTGTTTATCTTGGCAAAGCCTCGTTTGTAGATTAATTCACGAACTGATTTCAAATTGGGATAACCCCATGTGATATAAGGCTCGACAATACGTAACATATTGATTGTCGCTTTATTCAATTTCACAAAGACACCATTGTTGATCTGTCTTAGACGGAACAATTGCAATACTTTTCGTACTTTAGGAGCAACTTGGTTCACACTGAAAAAATTGTAATCACATTACAATCATTAATTTGATGTAATAATGTGATTGCATCAAAAATCACATTACAATTATTAGTAACAACAAGTAGTAACTTAATGTAATGATAATTAATAATAATTGTACTATCAGTACTAACTACTGATTGTTATTATTAAATCGAGTCTTCAGGAAAGAAAAGGCAATTTGTTAATAATAACATGTTCATACTTACCCTCGAATACGGATAACAAATGCTAGACGTGCTTCACCAGGAATATAATAATTTCCGCGGTTTTTAGCTTGTCTCTTCAATCGAATTTCATCCCTCTCCTTTTGCCTATATTCTTTCACATAATTTTCGGCCCTTTTGAAAATCTTTTGCTTCTTTATTTTGCGGTCATTACGTTGCTGTATTGTAAAATAAAAATCAACTTCATATGAGTCTCATCATTTCTTTTCTACATTAAAAAATATAGCGTTCTTATCGTGAAACGATAATGTGTCCACAATGCTAGAAAAATCACTTTAAAATTTCAGATGGAGAAAAAATTTACTAATTATATTCGTCAATAGTTTAAGTAGTATCTATTAATTTTTTTCCGAGGACTTGGAGCAATGTCTAGCATTATAGATACAAGGCTTTAAAAAAGGATGTGCTATCAAATTGTTTACATAAAACAGAATTACCTTGATGGAGAATTGTAAACCTGTAGCTTTCACTATATCACGGTATTTTTTTCTCTTTAACACCGACTCTGGCACTGCCGGTAATTTTTTTGTTAGTGGGACAGTTTCTTTCTTCCTGCATAGAACAAATACTATCATATTAGAAATATTATGAATATAATGAAGAATTAGAGATAAATCGTGTCTGTTAAATGACGAAGGGATAATCACTTAATGTAATTGTGGAACAATGTCCCTGAAATCATTATAAAATTTATATGAAATCCTCATGTATAATCTGATAATTACATATGCAATTACGAAAAATCATTTGTATCAGATAAAATCATTTATTTTTTATCAAATGACTTTACATATATATAATGAAGAAAATTATTTGTAATCAGATAAAATTGTATGAAATCATATAATTTGTAGAACAATATTTTAGTTGGTGGTTACCATCTCGTTAAATGATACACATTGTGTTTTGTTAATCACATAAATTCGCTGGAGTTAGGTAATATTGATTGCAGTATTTTTCAGCTTTCATACAAAATACAAACGTATAAATAGCGAAATGAGTTTTGATTAGAAAACAAAGTGTTTTTCGGATATGTGTAAATAATGACATTATCGGGCGGTGAGGAGCAACTATGTGCAAATTTCCGATTAATAATTCCGTTTGTTATCTGTTTAAAATAAAAATATTTATTCGCTGATACGCATGCAACATAAACAATTGCTAATACAACATTTATGCATTCGCGAAATTATATTGTCGGCTGATGCAACCGGATTTTTCGAGCCATCAAAATTACTTACGCGTCGGCCATCCTTCCATGCGATAAAGGAAAATCTAACCTCTCTTCGTCTGACAAATCACTACGAGAATCAGCAAGAAATCAATATGCGCTCGCAATCATGGTGGAAAAAGACACAAAGTCACTAGATTTATAAAAGCAGAAAGAAACTTGAGAGAGGACATGACGATTCAAAACTTCTAAAACAGAGAATAAGAATTTCAACCTATCAGAAACTGTGTATTCCACAATACATGATTTCTGATAGGTTGAAATTCGTATTCTCTGTTCTCTGTTTCTTTTATTGTGCAGAGCCCCTTATAGAATAGGGACCCAGGGCCGAGGGTCCTTAAAGGCTTAAACACAATAGGCACAGGCGATAAGCAGAAGGAATAGGGAGTAACGAGCTGTCCAATCAGAGCTCTGGGATATAATATCGAACTTACACATCAGAGCTCTGATTGGATGGCTCGTTATTCCCTGTGCTATTGTGTTTAAGCCTTAATAGTATCGGTGCCAGTAGCGACACTAAACGTCAGCATCTTTGATGTAGGTGTTCTTAGGTCACATGATTCATCGCCATGTTATGAAGTGTACATACCAACACATGCACACTAAAAATTGCAGCCACAAAAAAGTTCATTGTCGCTACTAGGTATGATTATACTGTGTCATAATTCTCAAAGGGGATCTGATTACAAAAAAATATTTGTTTATAAGTGTTCATTAGAAAAGAAAAGAGGATCGCTGATAAAATCGGCGGAGGTGGTGGAGAGCCTCTAGTAATTCATTTTTGCTAAATTAAACTTTAAATTAATGATATATGATTGGAAAAGTTTGAAACATATTTTACATTTATTATAGTAATTATAAAGATTTTGGAATATATTATACTTACATACTAATAATTATGGTAAAAACGGGCTGAAAATTTGCATTAAAAAACATAACTTTGTAATTTCATTTTTATGCAGACACATATCATAAGACAAAATTCGCTAAATTAAACTTATTTAAATATTCAATTTTGAGTTTCTTAAAATTCAACAATTTATTTTTATAGTATAAGACATCGTTTAAAGACCCATTAATAAACATATATTGTATTAAAAGATTTATTAAATAAAAATGTAAAGATTCTCATTGTAGAAACAGAATTCAGATTTTCTTGAATTATATACGAATTTTATATTATGATATGCATGTATTTTGTATACGAAGTATCTTATACGAAGTATCTTATATGTATTAAGCAAAAATGTTGTAAAAATGTATAAGCGTGCGCAATTTATTTATTTTATATTTTATATTAAAAAGATTTAATTCTATTTTTTGCGTTACATTATATTATATTTTATTATATTATATTGTCTAATTACTTTGTATAGTATAATTCTTTTTTTATATTCTATATTTTGGTATCAAATAAATACATTGCATGAAAATATTAAATTCGTATGTAATACAGTAAAATTTAGTAAATCTCAATTCTCTACGTAACGTACTTTTTAGTTGTAATTTGCTCACATAAGAATGTAGCTATAATATAATACGTGTGTTATATTAGTTATATTCATTGTTATATATTGTAACTTGATATTTACTGAGAAAAAGAGGACCGCCGTTAAAAATTGGCGGAGATGGTGGAAGACTTTGGAGGTTGATTCGACGTTTTTATTCATTTGAATTTTCTTTACAACTTTAAATTAAATGTAGTTTGCTTACTATTAGAATTCTAACTTTATTCAACGGCGAGAGAGAGAGAGAGAGAGAGAGAGAGAGAGAGAGAGAGGATAATAATTCGAAGAATATTATATATTTGGAGAAATAAGAAGCAACGAGTGTTAGAAACTCTTTATTGATTACGTGTGTATAAATATCTGGATTTTATATAATGGCAAAAGAGATTAATAATACAATAATAATAACCGTAATAATATCTCTGGTCGCGTAATCAAGATTAATAATAAGAAGTAAAAAGAACATTGTATATAATATTGATATAACGTCGTAACATTCCGTGAAAAATAGATCTAAAAGATATTTCTATATGTTTTTGTATAAGAAACAATTACAGAACAACTATTAAAAAAATATCCTCTATATAATATAAGGGCCATGGCACACAAAAAAACTTAAGCAGTAAAATGTAAGCAGTAAGCAAATTGACCAATCACAGTAAAGTCCGTAAGACTATACATAAGCAATAGCCAATCCAACATGTTGATTTTCTTACTGCTTACGTCTTATTGCCTTAAGATTTTTGTATGCCATGGCTCTAAATCGTTAAAACAATGCATTATTATATTTGTAAAGACGCTATGTTTTTGTATATATATGTTTTGCAATATATCTATATACCTTTACATATATATATTATATATAATTCGTCATTTTGCGATACACAATATGTTATATCATGGCACATTCGTCTAGAGATACAAAGATCCACACAAACCGATCACGATGCGCGTCATTTACGATTGATCTCTTCGAAAACCCAACTAATTCTCGCGTAAATTCAAAAAAATTATTCACAAAATAACCATCGAGCTTCTTCGTCGCTTTACAATTCATAGAGTAATGTGGATATGGAATCAAAATCGGCTGATAGATCAATCAAAATTAAAAAGATCGATCAAGTTGACTGATTCAACTGATTTATTATTAAAATCTCGATTTGCGCGAACCTCGAGGCACAAAGGATCGCAATAGATGATCTATTGCGGTGAAACGTAGCACGCGCGCATCGCTTTGGAAGAGCAACGACGTTGGCCGTTCGTTCGGCCGATACATTCGTCCACACACACACTCCGTTAAACACATTAGTAAAGCATTCGATTTTTGGTAATATTAGAGACTCCTTAAGATTGTACTACGAGCACATTAAAAGGGGAGGAAGCGGCAGCTCGTTGGCAGCTCTCTCGTAGGCACTTCTCTCGTTAGATCGTGTTAAGCCCATATCAGACTACTCATTGAAGATTGAGGATTATCAATTAAAATTTAGAATTCGATCAAACAGGTAAATTTAATCGAATTGGTTCTGATCTGTTGAATTCTAATTTCTAATTCACAATTTTCAATCTGTATTTGATATGGTCTTTAAACCCAGATTATTGAAGATTGAAGATTACATGCTAAAGATTAGAACTCGTCAAATTTAATTTTAATTCATTTTGTTCTGATTTGTTGGATTTTCATTTTCAATTCGCAATCGTCAATCTTTAATGTGTAATCTGATATATAATAGATTTCAGTCTGTCAATGACGTGAGTGGTGGTTCGCTCAATTTTCATATACATAATAAAAAAATATTCATGTAGTAACTTATCTATTCGCGAATAATAAGGAATATGATACATAAAAAACTTAAGCAGTAATAATAAATGAAATTGGCCACTCTGGTAAAAAAAATTCTTATATTATTTTGTATTCTTATGAATTTTTCGTATTTTAAATTTATGAATGTCTGAAAAATACATTAAATAAAAAATATCTTCTCTATATATTTTATAAATTTTTTTTTTAAATTAAAATGAGAAATCTTAGAATATTTCAGAATTCATATAGAGGAGAATGTAGTATTATGGTATCCCAGTTACATTTACACAATAAATAAGTTAATCAATATTTAAGTTTAAAACTTGATAATTACATTCGTTAAATTGTTGAATCGATTTCAAAGTTACGAAATATTCATTACTTAGGACACTATTAATAAAAGTGACATTGCACAATGACTTGAAGAAAAACATGGGTGGTAATGTGGCCTATCATAAAAATAGTCTTAGAAAATTAGTTTTGTTTAGAAAACAGTATTTGATCACAAAATTAACAAAAAATAAAACATTTTAGAATATATACAAATATAAATGTATATACATTCATATAATTTTTGCATATAAGATGCTCTGTACTAAAAATAGTAATATAAACACGTAATATAAACTACAAATTAACAGTAGAGCTACAATCGATTTGCAAATAATTATTTTAAACCTCAAAAAAGAAGTCATGAATAATCAATATCAATTAAGGGACACATTAATAAAATATCATACTATTGTTTAAATTTACGTAACTCAAAATATATACAGTCAAATAAAATATTAAATAGCAAACTACATTCAAAAATATATATATTCGTATGACAATACGTTCAAGTTTAAGAAAAATGAGAAAGTAGGTATAATTAAATGCTAAAATATATCTCAGAAATGTTTCGAAATACTTGAAAGTAAAAATGTGTTATAATAAATGTTGGCTATTGAGTATTCATATATTAGCGTCATAGTGTAACGGCGAGCTACTGAACAAATAATTCCATAAATAATCTTTAAGATTCGCTATATAATAGCGTAGATATTAGGGGAGGCCACAATATATACAATGGCCATAATATCATCTTCTCCTCTACGTATATACAAAATTAAAAAAAAAATATATAAACTTTTTGAGCATTTTTATATTCCAATATAAAATATAAACTTTTTGAGCATTTTTATATTCCAATGTGTATAAAATATTGAGAAATTTTTGAACTAAGATTATATAGAAATTTTGTAAATTATATAGAAATTCTCAAAAAATTATATGAAGAAAAATTATATGAAGAAAATTATTTAAGAATATTTTTCACCAGGGCAATTACAGATAAAAATGGTCGAAAATTGTAAAGTTTTGACTATAATTAGTTTATTTATCGCTTAAGTTTTATTGTTTATATTTTCTAGTGCCACCTAATTGCACCAAATCGATTACTCGTGGAAGCATTAGTTGGACTAGGAAATATGAGCCGACATTAGTAAGTTCAATTAATAAATTCAATTTGAGAACGAGCTACCGCCCACAAATTAACCATACTGTAGAACCGCGCTAGAAGAAAAGTATCAGGATAAAGAATCAGTATTTTTTTGGCGAGTCTGGAAGATCTTTAGAATAGAGACGTAATAAAAGGGAGAGTTAATCGAGAAAACAGAAAGTGTTAATAGCAGTGGCGCGTCGCTGGGCCCATCTCGACACCATGCGACATTGGAAAAATTAATAAAATTAACTGATATGTTGCTTCTCTTGTTAATCCAGTGGTTCTTAACCATAAAATGAGTAAACATAAAATTAATTCTATATTAAATCAAGCACATAATTATCTCCTATCATCCTCGAATAAATGTATAAGCAAAGAAAAAAAAACAGAAAACTTACTATGCCAATATGAAAGCGGACAATTAGCATTTCCTATATTTGATATAATATTATATCAACTCGTGTCTCGTAAGATCAATTATATGGCTATTGAAAAACGATCCATGGCTCGTGACCGTGAAACATCCAACGTTAAATACATTCGTAAGGCTATTGATCGAAAGCACATGTATTACATGTATCTAAGGACACTTTCTATCGTTTCACTAATAAATAATTCTGCTGCATTTCCTCGTTTCAAAGCTTCCTCGTTTCAAAACTTCCTCGTTTTGAAGATGTGATAAATTTAAACGCAGACTCTTAACGAGAAACAGATTCTCGACGAAATTGACGAAGTCCTTGTTAAAGCTTGTCTTTGTCATTATTCGTCAAAATCACCACTGCATTATTCTCATTTCAATCTTGATTTTAAAAGCTCGTTAATCTCTCTCATCGATGAGAAAATTATTTATTGTATTAAAATAATTTTATCTGTATTTTAGCAGTTTTTATATTGCATTTTTTAGGCTCGAATTTAGACAGGTCATTTTTCTTAAGATCATCTCTGGACAAAATTACCGCTTCTAATTACATACAGAGGGCTTCCGCTTATTTTCACTGCTTGTCCTCGTAACGGAAAGTCTTCGTGTTGGACTCCTGTCGACTCGACATCGTCATGGTGACGGTCTTCTTCTCCGTGACTTTGTGCTTCATCGTACGTTCTTCGACGTTATCGCTACCTTTGAACGTCGACAGCTCGTTGCCGGATGTGTATTGCTTGGTCTCCTCGGTAGTCTCATAGTTGGAACTACTAGTACTCTTGCCGGGCGTGGACGTATATACTTTTGTCGTAATGGTCTCAACTCTGTGACCAGGAATGGTCTTACTCTCGACATTCTTGAATGTCTGATGCTGTGGGATACCACTGCTAAATCGTTGAGTGTCCACTTGCTTCTCGGAACGGAACGTACTCATCGGACTGACGCCTGAAAACCGATCAGTTGGATACTTCAGTTGATCTTGTGGGGACTTTCGGTCCTCGGCGGTTTGTTCCTGAACGATTTTGGGGGTCGGGGATTTCGTCGCATACGAGATGTGTTGAGGCGGCGGATACGAAACGATTCCGTCCGTATGTTTTCTGTCCGTAACGTAACTCTCCTGATTGATTCTTCGCTCAATCGAACTGTATTGGCCAGGTGAATTGTCTGTTATAATCTTCCTCTCGGTGACGATGTACGGACTTCTGTCCTGATAACTATCGACAGTATATTTTCTGTCCAGGGATCCGTAATGATCCACAGTAGATCGGTACTGACTGTCCTTCATCTTTCTCTCGAGGGTGCTCTGCGTCGAATGTACTTTCTCGGGACTCACCAGATTCTGCTGATCGGCAAATTGATGACTAATGTGCTGCGTGGTGGACTGCAACTGGTCCAGAGTATGATTCATTGTCTGAATGGGCGAAGTCTGTGGTTCGTACGCCCTCGTCTCGTACCGAGTAGTATAACTTTGATAGCCGCTCTGATCGCCTACTACGTCACCATCTCCATCAGCTAAATCCGGCCGATTCTTATATTTGGCTAAACGAATGGCAGTCAGCCTGCCTCGGGCTTCCTCCAGCTCGCGCTCAATTCGCAAAACCTCCGAGCGCGCGTCGATTTCCTGCGCGATACCACCCACCATACGGCGGTTTAGGACCAACGACCTATCCTCTTCTTGCTGAATAGCCTGTTGCGCAGCGCGTACGAGATTATCGGTAGCACGTTTCACGGCGTTACCGGCCGCTTGCAGACGTTTCGTGCTCTCGCTGTCAGGGTCGGCTTTGACCTTGCAAGCAACCAACAGTTGCGCCGTGCTGCTGGCAACCTGCTTAGCGCTGGAAATCAACTTTTCCTCGGAGCTTACTCCTTGAACGAGAGCATTCGCGGATTCGACGAGGCTGTGAGTGGCAGCTGCGACCATTCGAGCGGCCGAAATTAGACCTTCGGACCATTGCCCGTCATCAGAACTGGTCAGTGGCGTGCGTGATACCTTGCCGGTCGCGATAAGTTCTCGTTGAGCGGCACTGGCGGCCTTTATCAACGCCGAAGTGGCGGCGGCGATTGATTTAGCGGCTTCCAGAATCATTTCATCGAAATTCATATCTTCATTAGCTTCCTGTTAAATGAAAAAATATTTATTACAAAATAAAGTAAAAAAATAATTTTGATAACAAACGAAAAAACAAAATCATGCAACTTTACGAAATAATTTTTACAAATTAAGATAATCCATTAATTTTACAATTCTTTTTTTCAATATGAAAGACAAAAAGTCTGTCGATATTTTTATTTAAAAAATTCTAAGTGATTCCATTTATGCAACAGAAATTGATAGGAAAGAGCGTTAAATCTTTTGTGTCAACATAATACATATTGTGTATACACATGTCTCCTTTTAATACTCATCTGTTGAACGTTGATGAACGATGATTTCTCCAATCGCCGTAATAATATGTTCGATTCTCGGTCGATCATTCATAACGACCAAGAAAATCAAACATATCTCGCGGAGACCAGAATGACTCGTGCTATTGACGTATGCCTGTATCTGTTATTTCGCAAATTACTCCAAAATTATTATGGAAACTCACCTGAATACTTCTCCTCGGTCTCAGACTCGCCAATTTCTTGGCGGCTGCGTCGATACTGGCAGCTGCTCCGAGTAATTCATTCTCCGCGATCACCGTAGGATCGTCAGGGTCGACCCAATCATTGCCTTTCAATAGCTCCGCCACCGCCACCAGTTCCGTTACGCTCTGCGCGATTTTGCGCGAGATCGCCGGCAAGGTGTGTTTGTCACCTGATCTTGACGATATCTGCAAGATGGCTTGAAGCAGTTCCCGATAATTGATGGCAACATCGTGTCCCGCCTGAAGAGTACGTTCACACAGCTCAGTGGTCTCGGCGCAATTGTGAGCTGCGCCCTTACAGATGGTCAGCATATCGCTGATAGACTTCCTGCCCATATTGGCGGCGGCAATTATATCGTCCTGCTTGCAACTGTTGCCAGCGGCGACCGCTTTCGCCGTTGATATGGTGATGCTCTTCGTGCAACGCACGAGATCCTCTGGTGTAACGTTGCTCCTCTGTGTCTCTGAGCTGCTGAGCGCTCGGATTTCCTGAGCTATAGCTTCGATTGTGGACTCTAACGCTCTGGTACCACGCGTATGTTCATCCTCCACGGCCTTCACTGTTTTCAGCAATGACGTTACATTGGTCACCATTACCTATAGACGAAAATTGAATGTAATTTCAGTACGGATTCGTTCCGCTAGTATTTTTGCGCTTGTAATATTAACATCTGCGAGAAAGAGGGAAGAAAGAGAAAGAGAGAGGGGGGAGGGGAGGGAAAGGCATAACATATAGTTAGTGAATATAGTATAAATTAAGATTTTAGTGATGATTTTAAATTAATGAGTAAATATGCTAAAATAATTGCTGCGTAAATACTATTGCAACATATTAACATACGCGTAATTAGTTAGCATGTGAAGCACATGTCCATAATTACATGAGTCTATCAAATGATCTTCTAATAACGAAATAATAAATAGAATTATGTAGAAGCGTTAATTAGAAGCCTGTCAATGGTTTACACAAAATGCTATGAATGAAATGTACGTACCCAACGATGATTCGCTCTACATTTCGGATATAAATTGAATAATAAGAGTTGATAAGATCAAAAGATTTCACAATAAATAACTCATTGACACAAAGATAGTAATACATTTTGGCAAAATTATTTTACATGCCATTTTTAGGAAGTGCAAAAAGATTATCATATTACCAACTTCTTTAACAAACTATTAATGTAAGAAGCGACATGTTTCACTGACACCTTACATAATTTAACAACTACATCTACGTAGAAGTATTGTGTACATAATAATGGCTACATTTCGTATTTATCTTATACAAGATCGCGATAGAAAACGCAACAGCGAGGAGGGAACGAAAATCTGGCTACATGAACAATAATAAGTCAGATGTCCGTTGAGTCGGCTGAGAGCTTTCGGAAGTGGATAGCAGACGAATTAGCTCCTCCTCTTGATCTGACACGAACCATTCCGATTCCGAGCCGCCGATGTCGCTCAGATGCACGAACTGCTGCTGCAGCTGCTGTTCTAAGACCTATCCCGGACCGGGCCAGATCAAAATCGTCAATAAGACTTTCGCATTAAAGTCCACCATTCGCATCGTCGAAACATTCAAGATATACAAACAATTGCACTACTGTCGCCACTATTACCGCGGAACTCGATCGCATCGAGGAAGGTGAGAGGAAGCGTGTACAATAGGCGGAGTATCATTAAACAAACAATGTAATTCTCTACAGAATGCTGTCCGCCAGATATAAAAACAACACCTGTTGCTCATATCACACACATGATACAGATACGAAGCTGAACGTGGAAAACAACGGTTCAAGGTGGACTTTAATAGCGTCGGTCATGCTTTGATCTGGATACCCTCGTCCTGTATCTAACGACCTCGCACGGTTCGAGAGCGGCGATGAACGCTATCAATTCTGCGTAGACACTACGCGAGATTTTAGTAGAACGAGAACGAAATCAGTTAGAAGCAATTCAGACGAGGACGCTTATTAACATTAAAGTCAATTAAAGTCCACCCTAAAAAATGTCTCTAAGAAAGATAAACATTCTTCATGGTTACGTTTAAAACAAGATTATTGAAATTCAACGAATTAATAGATTAAACAAACATTAGATTTGTCGTTAGTCTTCGCAGAGATTCTCTACACCCAGAGAAAAATTGTTGCTAGTGGTAGCAACTAAATACACAAATATACTAGTTTTATATTACGTAGAATTAATTCTCTCTCTCTCTCTCTCTCTCTCTTTTAAGAAGTTTCTGTATGATTGGACTGTGGTTTCTATGCTTTCATTTAGGAATGTACGAATTATCACCATCGATTAATGACTATCAATGCGATGTAAAATTTAGATATTTTCTTTCAGTTGGTCTGTTCATCTGGTTGGGAATCGACTTCGTTTTTTTTTGTCCATTATGTTGTCAATGATAGCCAAATTTTCGAGACTGTCGTCTCATCTGGATATATGATCCAAATATGATAATATGCATTGATGACATACAGTGGCTCAATCTTTTACTCCAAGCTTTAAAAAAAAAATGAACACACTGATGCGGTCCATGATATCCACAGCATTCATCTCGAATACATTTTGAACGCATCGATCCTTTGTTTCTCTCTTGTTTGGATAGTTCAAGTCTCCACTCTGTAGAGATAATATGAGAAAGACCAGAATTTGGATAAGGCGGATTTTTGTCTTCCTCATAATCCTATCAGGTGTTAACAAGTCATCGGCATCTTTGACACCATGGCGATTATTCGATTAATAGATCAGAAACGCGTCCGTCTTTGCATATAAATGACCTCACATTAAATCGGCCATAATGTCTATGTCTTGATTGATGTTAGTATTAAAGAGTTTACCAGCTTAATCTATTACCATGAGCTTAGTTTTGCTCTTGTTAACAATGAGTTTTATTTTCTTGCACTCGAGTCTTCATATTAGTTTCTTTACATCGTTTACGGATGTTGCGAGTAACACAGTGTTGGCATATCATAGGTTGATTATTCTCTTTCCACACACAAACGCCGTATGCTCAATTAATGTACGCAATTGAATAAATTTTGTAGTTGCAATAACCATATGCATTAAAATAAATCATTCAACTATATTAATTCTACATATAAAACTTGTATAATTGTTACACTTGTTATTACTATGTCTTTTCCTCTGAGTGTAAGATTTATAATCACTTACGTAAATCTGTCCATGAAAGATATATAAGTTTGTAGATTCTAATTAATGTCTTAAAAAAAATTAATGTCTAAAACAACATTATTAGAATTAAATAAATTATAATTATGGAAACCCTCTCGTTACAATTTTATTAGGATATTTATTATATTATTTTAATCCACGAAGGACATTTCGTTGTTGAATTAGTGCATAGCGAATTAATCATCTAGATACAGTACTCCATGTCATTTATAGAGATAATTAAATATTTTGTTATAAACAACAAGGTTTCTTTTGAATAAGCGTATTCAATTGGATTAATGCTAGGCAATAACAGAAGCGCGAGATAGGTTTCTATTCTTCATTATCGTTGTTAGAATGTCACAGGTAAATTCATAAAAACAAAAGCGAAAGAGATTTCAAACAAATGAATTACCTTGGCGGAATCTTTCAGATGCGCCATACTGGGATCATTGATGGGTTTGCCACTGGCGGCCTTGGTGGCGTGTATAAGATCGCCGAGGGCAGATGCAACGTCTTTTACGGCATTGATCAGCATCACTTGGGCCTCTGGATTCTGACTGCCTAAACTGGCTGCACCGTATTTGACAACCTCGGCAAGCTGAACAATCGTCGATACCGCGTTCTGTGCTGCGACAGCCAGTTGTTCCTGCGAAGACGCTGCTCCGGCCACCAATGTCTTTGTGTCTTCTACCAGAGCCTTCGCAGTTTGCAATATGTTCTCGCGATGATCGGCGAAAGTGTCACCTTCGTTTTCAGCGTGCAGCGTACCAGCGGTGGCGAACATGATGGTGGTGTCAAGATCGCCAATAATTCCGGAAACTGTGCTAGCAGCATTGATGCACGCCTGAGTGCCGCGCGAGCCCGCCTGTAATGCAGCTAATACTTGCGATACCTTCTCGGTTACGATTTTACTGTGTTCCGCGACCTCTCGTTGGGCGTACGCGTCACCGGGTGACATCTGACATGTCCCGGCGGCGCGAACAATGTCCGCGCAAGCTCGACCGAGTTCTTGGACGCCGGTACGAAGTCTGGCGGATACATCAGCATTGGAGGCAGCCGCGGATGCTCCGGAGGTATCGCGAGCGAGTTGAGTATATTTGTGTGATATATCGACCGCTAGGGGTCCCAATCTGGCTACGTCGGTGCTTGATTTGGTAGACTGAAATTAAAAAGTGAGATAATTTAATATAAGTATATTTTATGATGAGTCTTTAGATTGATTAGATATTAATGCATATTATACAATCAATAAATTCCCGTAAACTAATAATATTCATTTTTTAAAACATATATCTTTATTTATTATATATATTATATATATTAACTACCATAGGCCAAAATTTGTTTATAGATTTTCGATACATTAAGATCTTCTTAAGATGATTAATATCAATTAAGCATCAAATTATTAAATTTTTAAGCAATTTGTGATATTACTATAGTAGTTCAATTGCGTTTATAAGTCCGAAAAATTATTTCGGCACACATAATTCGAAGAGACTATAAACGTGGTATATAAATTTACATGAAATTATTTAAAGCATTTGAAGATCCAGCTTCGACCTATATATAAGCATTGCTTCTTATTGTAAATTAATTATTGGAAATTCATTAAAAGTGAACAACAAATTCGGATATTGAAGATATTTTGATGAGTTTGCCAACCTGGACCTACCTATTTTATTTTATTTTTCCTGCTTACGGTTAAAGCAATAAATTTCTAGAGCAATGAATTAATGACAAAACAAAGTAGTACTAAATTTTTGATTATGTCCCAACTCGATTTGCGAGGGTGGGAAGGTCCAGGTTAATACGAGTAATAAATTATTAATGCTTTGTACTTATGATTGTCAAAATTGTGATATTAAAGACTACTCACTATTTCTTGTGCCAATCGAGCGATCTCTTTGGCAGCTTCGACCATCCTTGTCTGATAATCCACGTAAGAGTCTACAGTGTCGATAGTGGACATACGATGATCCTCCAATCTCACCATCGCACGAGAAATCGTGTCGATTAGACCAGTAACGATGCCCGCAGATGTCGATATAGTTTCCAAAGTGTTCTGTAATTCTTGAAGTGCGTCTTTAGTGGACTCAACGGTCTCGTCCACCTCAGTATGTAACGCAACAGCCTTCGGATTTCCGCCGGATTCCTTGGTGATATAAATCAGTTGCAACGCAGATTCAGCTACGGTCTTCGTCTGATCTAACAACACCATCTGTTGCTTCGAGTGCACCATATTGGACGCGGCACCGATTGCGCCGGAAACGAGTGGTTCCGAATAAAGGGCGATCTGATTGACGGCATGGCCGACATTCTCTGCCTCATACTTGGCAGCAGTACGCAACGGCTCTAGTTTTTCACGCAGCTCGTTTGCACTGCTCTCCATCTGATCCGTGAATCCCTGCACGGTATTCTCACGGCGCGGCATTAGCGCCTGTGAAACTGCGCTCAGTGAAGCGGCGTCGAGCTCGCGTATTCGTGCCGACACTTTCTCAATTGCAGCATCGCATTCCTTCTGACCAGGCGCCTTGTCACGGATCGACGCTACTAGTGATTTGATTGAATCGCTGACGCTCTTGCTGTGATTAGCCAGCAGCTGCCAGGTCGGAGGATCCTTCGGACTGACCGCGAGACTCTTGGCCGCCAGTACCATCGCGCACGAACCGTCGATGATGGACTTGCCAGCGCTGGTGATCGGCTCCTGGGCGGCTCTAGCTGCAATGGATATTTTGGCCGGCTGACTCGCGAATTCGGGAGAACTCGCGAACGTGCAGAGATTATCAACCGCCTCGAGTAATGGTTTCGTGGCTTCTGCACACTTTTCGCGGTTGATATCGGAATAATTTTGATCAAGCGCCTTAATTTCCTTAACAAGGCACGCCGTTGAATTGGCAACGTCCTTGGCAGACTGAACAAAGTGCCGTTTGGCTACCGGATTGCTAGTTTTGCTGGACGCGAGTCTACATGCGTTACAAAGCGCACTAGTATGCTTGGCAATCATAGTAGCGGCCGAGAGCACTTGTTGTTGGGTACTGGTCGGGCTACCGAGACTCTGGCAACCACTATGAATGGCTTGCGCTGCTCGCAGGAATTGCGCCTGATCCACCAGACCCGGTTTACCCGCTACCGATGTGGGATCACTCACACCTGCCAGATAGGCTGCTTGAGCCGCTGCTTCGATTAAGCCGCAAATCGAAGAGGAAACTCCGCGAACCGCGATAGAAAATTGCTCGTGTTCCGACTTTTTCGCGTGATTCGCGATGCCGGTCATACCATCCCCGAGGCTCTTGCTCTTTTCCATGACAGTCTCTAAGCACTCGAAATACGAGGCATCGGAGATGGGTTCACTCGGATTATCCAACAGAGATCGCATGGATTGAATGTTTCTGATAGCGTTGTCGCACTCATTCTGTCCGGGTGCCGCCGAGGTGCACACGTCCACTAGATAATTTATAGAATCGGTGACTGCGCGAGCCGCTGCCGAAAGTTGATTCTTCGCATTTGGCGCAGTAGGATCAGCCGCGATCGATTTAGCGGTCATGAGAAGCTTGCTGGACGTCATACTAACATTCTTCAACGATACTACCACCTGACTGCGGGTTTCAACCGTTGTCTGACTTGCCATCTCCATACCCACACCCAACAAATCTCCGAAAGCATTGGTGAATTGTTTCGACGAATTTGCAAGTTGTATGGGTGAACGTACGGACGATACTACATTCGATGATGCATCGTTCAAATTCGCGGCAGCGTTGTTGAGATCACTCTGCAATTGCCTGCAAAGTAAAAATGCGAAGCGTACAAAAAAATTGAAATAGTATCTTTCTACATGTCAATTATTTCTATGTGCAGAGTAGCAAGCAATAGAATTTTTTTTTAAATCAATACAGTAAAAAAAAATACTATGTAAAGTTGTTCAGTGGTAATTTTAACATGAATAAAAATGTTATTACTTTTTAAACTAGAAATATGTTATTTGTTTTTCTCTCTCTCTCGCGAGTGCTAAAGCTTCAGATATTTTTATCAGATAACATTTAAAGGTCAACACACATGTGTTGCTCTATGCCGGATTAAAGTTTATATCAGACTAAAGATTGAGATTATATTGAAATTTGACGAATCAAAGCAATGTTTACTAAACTTGATATTAATTTTCTTTCTTTTGATTGGTTAAATTCCAATCTAATCTCAATTTCTGGTCTAATACGGATAAAGCTCTTCTTTTTCCTTTGTGAGCAAGCATAACGAGATCTACAAGATCTTGTGAGATAAGTTATACAGAGATAAGTTGTACATTGATACTATATATTATACATTTCATGAAAATAAAATGCAAATCATTTCCTTTATTAACATTCTTTGTTTAATTGAAAAATTATATTTTATTATACTTTTTATATTCAACGACACAATATGATTGCATAATTTTTTTTACTAAAAACCACGTGCTTGTTTCAAAACTGTGGCTTCCCTCCGTTACAAATGAGAAACAGCAAATATACTTTTCCTATTGCCCTTATTATCTTTTTGTTGTTTATAATTAACGAAATAAATTTTCTATTTTCAAGAATATTGTGTTCTGCTTTAGTATCAATCAACAAAAATTATTTACCCATAACTCTTGCTTGTTTGCGGAAACTCGTTCAAGTTGAGCACTTGAGTCATATCATCGATGTTGCATATCGCTTCGTCGACGTCTCTTTGCCCGGGTAGACAGGACACGCATTTATTCAATGAATTGGAGACATCTTTTGCAACCGCAGCTAGATTGACCTCGTTCTCAGGATCATCAGGATTCTTCAGTACACGTCGAGCTTCTTTCACCAGTCGCAGCGATCGCAGGATGACATCATCTGCTGTCATCAGTACTTTCTTTTGCGTTTCCGGTTGATTGGATGTGGCGGCTACACCGCGTACGGCGTACGTGAGATCTTTCAAGGCCGACGCCGTTTCTCTAGCTGCGCTTCCGGTGTAATTCTCATTGCCCTGCTTGGCGGCGGATAACAGCTGCGCCATAGCGAATCCAACATTCTTCGATGTGGTACCGAGTCGCAACGCGGTTGATTCCGTCGTCTCTTCCGGTAATGGTCGCAACGAGGCGGCTTCGACGGCGCGATAAAACTCGCCTAGTTCATCCTTCAGACTATTTATTAACTCTTCCGCGGCGTCAAGCTCCAATCCGCCACATGCTTCCCTGGCACGCGTCACCGCCGATCGAAGATCCGCTAATGAAGATCCCAACTGCTGCGAAGTGTTGTTCAGCTGTATGGCGGATGCCTGATCGGTGACCGTCGGCAGAACGGCTCTGGCTGCTTTCACAACGGCGGTGCCTGGTTGTAGAAATTGTTCGGAAGCATTTATCAGGTTCAATTGAGCCGTAGAATTATCCGGCTGTGCCTGCGTGCCCTTTACTCCCGATACCAGGTATGGAATTTGCTGCGCCATCATGCGACATTCCATGTTGAGCTCTTCCTGGCTGGCCGGGTTAGTGTTGTGATGGCCGGCACCAGAAGATGCCGCGATACATTGCGTGGCCGTAGATGCGGCCTGTTTGGCGCACGCCTCTAGACGTGTGATAAGTTTTCTACGTAATGCCGGGATTGCTGCTGCTGTAGTCGCAGCTCGCAACTCTTCCGCTGCTTGGCGTAGTTGATCTTGCATCTTGGCATCGTGCGGGCTGCTAGCACACTGCCGTGCCGCCTCCACCATCTTGGCAGTGGCATCAGCGAGTAGCTTTGCCGCCGCCAATAGACGCTGTTGTTGCTCTGAGTCTGTCTGTCTTTCCGCCTCACCTTTAATACTCTGAATCAACTGTGCGGTAGCTTGACCGACCACTCTCGCTTGTCGTACCATCTCGCCAGCATCGCCAGTGCTGGCGAACAGTTTGTCTGTTGCAACTAAAATAGTTTCCACTGCACCTTCCTGGATAGATTCTTTGGCGCGTTCTCTAGTGGCGGTCTTAATGTGATTAAGAAGATCGTTCAAGGTACGACTGACTTCGGCGGCGGCAATGCTCAACTCCTTCAGTAAGTTTTCATCGCTGCACGTCTCGTTGCAAACTTGAACTAGACGTTCCACAGCCTTCGTTACTTCACGAACGGCGTTCATTAATTGCGTCTGACACGCGGGCGAGTGTAAAGTCGGTGCTACAACTTTTGCGCAAGCTACAAGCTGAGATGTAGCTAGTGCGCACTGAGTTGCAGCTGATATTACTCTATTCTGCGTGGCAGAGTCTTCGCATGTGGCTGCTATATTCTTTGCTTTTAATACCAGAGCAGCAGTGGTATTGGCCACAGCTTTAGCGAGCGCGAGTAACATGTCTTGCAGCTCGCGATTCGAGTCATCCTCCTCGCCAATAGTTGTCAATACTTGATGCGACGCTTCACCCACTCGTGACGCCGCATTTAATAGATTCTGCCGCGGCTAAAATGTAAGCAAAGAATAAATCACATGATATTTAAAAATATATAAAATAAGAAATAAATGAAAAAATTTAAAACAGTAATTCGTATTTGATGAGTCTTTTTAAATATTTGAAACCTTTAAACACCTCGTTATAGGAACAACACACTGGTAACTCAATTGGACTGCTTATAATTTTCATAAAAATAAACATATTGTAAACAAATTTTTTTTCAAAATAGCAGATATTAAAGAACGTAAGGATATCAAATAAATGTATGTATTTTTATTAATAAAAAAAAAGTTATAAGCAATAAAGTAAACAGAAGTTTTGAAAGATTATTTTTCGAAAAAGAAAACTGATGCCACACCAAGAGTGATATTGAAGGGTTAAATAAAGGGATTGCACATCTTTTAGCCAACTATGCCACAGGGAATATAGATTAATTTTACGTTTATTTATGTACATTCAAAAATTTTTATTAACAAAATTTGCATCTCAAAGATATAGTAGGATAAAGATCAAGTGCTCGCAAAGAAGTTTAGTACATCCGTAAAAGCAGGTCTAATATTATTGCGCTACAAAGCTTAAATGTTAGTGCTTACATATTGTCCATAGAGCGTAGATGTTATGTAGAAAGGCTGTGGGGAAAGAGGAGAGTTGAAATAATATTTAACTTTACATTAGCAAACTGGTTATGTATTATACTTTATACGCAGTTCTCTCATAGACACAACAAACTCACCTCCTTGGTCTCAGGTTCTGTGGCCTTCAGTAAATCCGAGAATGCAGAACATAGTTTCCTAGCGGCGTCTAATAGTCGCTCGCCAGATGACTCATCGTCCATGAGAGCAGCTATCATACGTACGCCTTTCGTCATTTCAGGTAAATTCGTGGCGATTGTGGTAATTGCTGCTCCCACTGCCGTGTGATCGACGTCGTCCGCTGGTCCGGAAGTTAACGTGACCACCTGGGCAGTCGCGGCGTTCATCGCTGCGATCTGCGAGCCCACGTTCTGTTTGTGGGTATCGATCGTTTGCTCGATCCATCTTAAAGACGCTGGATCCGTGCCGAGTTCAGGTAATTGAGCCTTTGTAATCAGTTCTGTTTCAGCGATGTGGATCACTTCGTGACCAGCAGTAATGGTTGATAATAAGGCACGTTGCGGTTCAGATAGGACGGATGTCACCTTAGTTTGTTGGACCTATAGTTTTAAACGTTCATTATATTGTAAATGTACGTATGACCGTTGCAAATCTGACTGAATGATTGGTAGTACCATAAAAAAAAGATATTTCTCGCGTAAATAAATGCAGTTGGGATTGAAACGTTTTGCTTGTAACGATCAATCAATGAACGTAAATGAAATGCGCGTACATAACAAAGCGGTAAACTGCAACAAATAGTTGCGGCGATACAGAGTTTACTGATACTGATTGAATATGAGCAAGTATTTTGTCGTGAGGAAGCATGAATCGCAAGTAACGCATTGCAGAGATTTTTATCTATCCAGTAAGCACTGTACCGAGAGAAAGTCAATCGACGAACATGAAACGCAAACGAATCAGTCCGAAGAAATAAATAAAATAAATATAATAAAAAGTTCTATAAACTGAAGAGATAACTGAAAATGTTATCGTAGTGTACCTACTCTGTGTCCGCAATAGAAGGCGCCTAGCATGAAAATAAATTTAACCGTCTATTAGTTATTTAAAATTTCGCTCTCTAACGTGCAGTATAATCATCTCATCGGTGCGACATTCACAAAATATGTAATATCGTTCCAAATATTATACATACATCCCCATACATATATCCCCATAATCAAAATCGTAAATAATTACACAATAGAGAGAGAGACACGGTTTGCTGAAGTCAAAAGTTCCCGAAGGCTCTCCAATTTTTACACTTCAAGGCGCATATATATTTATAACAAGCAACTAAAAGACATTGACATGAGCTTGAGAGCAGCTTGGACGCTTTTTAGAGATGCTTACCATAGGCGGAGCATGAGCGATGTTCACCTGTCCACTGACGGTCGTGTACTGGGCACCACCTATGTGACCGGTCCCATATGGTCGAGCCCCTATAAATCACACCGTGCACTCTAACTCTATAGCTATATTTACAGTTATTAACAATCTCGATCGAGTCCTCGATACTGTAAAATCTGTTCGTTTAGACAATGATTTTCCGTTAAAAGCTAAAAGCAAGTTTAATGTGATACTTAATTATTTAATTTCATTATAAGCAACACTTTTGCAAACGCTAGCTTAACGTGTATTTACAAAATGAAAAGTGTATGTGTATATATATATATATATATATACAAGAACGCATATCAACAGCTAACAATAAGATCCGAGGATTCAATCGTGCAAAGAAATGCTAATTAATTAATTTTTCTAAATAAAAGAGCGGTTGTGTCAGGACTTAAAAAAATTTAAAGCAAACATAATTTTCGATTTATAAAAATAATACAATTTTGGAAGCTGCCATATACATTCAAATGAAAGTCTGATAAATATACAATTGCTGTTGATGTAACAAGATAATCTTTAGTAAAAGTCGTGATATAATTATTTAACATAAAATGTGAAGTAAAATATGATAAAATTTCGCTTACCATCTCCTCCCGCCCTCATAACAGCTGGTATTGCGACTGAAACAGCTTCTACGTTTCCTTTACCGACATTGCTAGTCTCGTGTTGCATGATGGTGGCTCTTTAAATGGAAATGCACATGAAAAATCTTAATTAGTGCTGTTTACTTAAATTTTTATTTAAAAATTTTTACTTTAATTTTTTTTAATGCGAATTATATACCCGTTAGAATTGGAAATCGCTCGAACACACTTGTTTGCGTGACTTCTTAAAAACTCTTCCATGATTGCATTAAGGTTAACGTAAAATATTGTTAGGATGTGACGCACAATTGAACGTAAGTCGGTCGCTTTAAGACGAGTCCGACTCTCATCGAGAACTGATAATTGCTCTAACACTCTCTTAATAGCTATTATTACTTCTGTCTACATTCAGCTTAGAGGAGCTAACATGTACTGAGAGATACTCACTTTAGTGGCGACACGCTATCCTCCACCATAGTAGATCCCTCATCTCCCTCAATACCGAAGTGATCTTTCGCTTTCTGTTTCTTCAGGATAATGTCAATATAACCAGCGATCAACTGGAGTATCTGTTCTGCTTCGGTAGTCTGTACACTGTAATATTGATCAGAATAGTCGCCGAAGTCGAGGGTGAAAGTGTTCGGTGAGGCGCCCCAACGCCGCACGGTCGTCAACGGCCACGTCTTTAGAATTTCTTTCGTCTTCTCGTCGAGTCGCAGGACAGAATCCTTTGTCACGCCGAGCAGACGCGGTACCAGTTTGTTTTTGCCCTTCATCTTCTCCTTCACTAAGAAGAATGTGACGCCGTACGTATTCAGTGATCTGGCGGTTTTAGTATACAGAACCTTAGCGTCCAACTCTGAGAGTCCAATATGCTTCTTGTGTTCCGCGAAGACCTTCTTTTCGATTCCTTTCACTTTTACATAGGATTGTGGTAGAAACTCTTTAAGACTGAAAAAGAATGATATGAATGAAATATTAATCGATATAGCGTCGAGGAATCATATCGAATGCAACTCACTCTAAGAAACCCGGTTTATGTTTCTCTTCTTTGTGATCGCCAAACTGGATTTGGCACTGAATCCCGGCGAAAACGCAAGCCTTTTCCTGAGTAATTGGATGCGTACCGTCCAAAATCGCATCTCGCGCTTGCACATATAACAGCGACAATTGTACAGGATCGCGACTGTCGATATTTTGATCCGAGAAAAAGAATTTCCTCCTCAACAAAACGGTTTCGGATTCGTCTATACCTTGTTCGCGCAAGGTCTTACTCGGATCTATCCAATTTACTGTGAATAAAAAAAAACACAAGTCAAAAATATATTTCGCAAATTTATATCATAATATGTGTAGACGATAACAGAATGTTGATCTAAATATGTATCAATGTGAGTTCGAGAGTGTTACCTTCGTCATCGGTTTTTAACTTCTTTCTCAATTGTTCCATCTTTGTATCTCTTTCGCCCTTCTCTTCTTTCTTTCTCTTCAACGTGAGAGTGCCGAAATTTCCAGGTTTCTGATTTTCGTTTTCATCTTCCACCAGTTCGCGCACCAAAGAATACTCGTCGTGATTCGTGATACCTATCTTCGTACATATCACTACCATGAGATTAGCCACGGGCTGGCTATCGTCCACCAACATAGTCTTCAACGTTCCATCCAGCATACGAACTCGAAGTGTACGGAGCTTACGACGGTACTCGAGCAGATCTCCATTCCTTAAGATATAGTAATCGAGATTTCGTCCGGGCTCAAGCCAGACTCCCTTTTTCACGTCTTCATCAGCGAGAAACAGGCCATAATCTTTCGCTAAAGAACAATAAAGATAATCTTGGAATCATATTTTTATGACTTAATACAGCCTCGGCCATAAGTATAAAGTCTTTAATTTATTTTTTCTTGTAAAAAACACAGTAATACGAGCCAAAAGGAAACAGAATATTAAAATTGTTATATAAAAATAAACGTTCTTTTCAATAAAAAGTATTTTTTAATTTATTTTTTTAGATATAGAACGCCTACGTCAATTTTGGAAAATGCTCTATAGTCGAGGCTGTATAATATTTTATCGTATATTTTAGAAATAAACTAAATATATATTTAAAAAAAAACGACTTACGTAATTCATAAAATGTAGAGGATAAAGAGATTAATAAAAATATAAATGTGTTATACAGTAATACAGTAACAATAAATAAAATACAATTTAATTTATATTAGTTAAATTTATTGAGAGTATTATTTTAATCAGAATAAATTAAATTTCAATGTATAATTCTTTAAACATTGTAAATAAATTAAGAACTCTAAATAAAAAATAAGTAAAAAAATAACGCTTTTAGAGTCAACACAAGAAGGTCGTGTCATAAATTTAATATCATAATATGACAAATTACATGAATTTATTTCTGCATATTACCAATAAATTAAAGATAATAATTCACATTAATAAACATTTCGACCATCGTTTTTACGACTATCGTTTTCGATCATCTTCAATTTTAATAGTATAATTTTCAAAATCGTGAAATTGACAAATGTTTGGAAAAACGACTAATACGAATCGTACGCGATTATCGAAGAATAAAACTAATTCTCAAATAATGAGAAGAAAAAGTTTTCCTCAGCATCGACAATATAATTGCGATCATCATCTTGTGCAATATTCATTTTATACTGAAGATGATTCAAAGAAAGAATCGAAACGTCTAAATATAAAACAAATTTCATTATTATATATGTAAATTAAATTTCATTATTTAAAAATTATTTTTACGCTCCGATAACTGTGTACGACTTGTATTAGCCGATTTTCCAAACATTCTTCAATTTTAAATTACAAACAATTAAACCAAGATAGATAAATTAGTACAATATAATAGATAAATTAGTATTTATTGTTATAGAACACGTAAATATTATTATAATTCATATTAAAATTATAAAGCCAATTAATAAAGTATTTAATGTCAACCGATGATTTATCCAAAACAGGTAGTCCAAAATAGGTTGTCCAAAATAGTTAGCAATGCATTTATAATACTGCATAAATTAAATTTTTTAATATAATACTGTATAAAAATTAAACCTTTAAATATTCTTTTTCTTTTTATAAAATTAGTTGGCTAATGAGATGTATTGACATTTCTGCAATATTTTATCTGTATCGTCTCATAATAATACTGCCAGTAATAAAAAAATATAATAAAATGAAATTTAATCCTAGTATGGTATTGTTATTTTTAATTACCTTCCCACTAACACTAGGATTTGTAAAACCTTGCAACTTTGTCATGCTATATCTCTGAACTGAATACATATTTTTTAACTCAAATCGTGTGAAATTTATACCTCGAAGACAGATAAATCAAATAAATAATATTTTATTTTTAATTAATTACAATGCTTCAAAAAAATTTTATTGAAAAAATTCGCAAAAAATGATTACTTTGGATAAAAAATTCTCAAATTTTTAAATTTTTAATGTTCAAGCAAAAACCTGAGGGATTTTTTTAGTTGATCCTTTGGACTAACAAAAAAAAAATAGTACGATATGAATCACTCAAAAAAGTATAATTATTTGAAAAATCGACGTTTTGGAAAATCTATATATTTTAAATTTACAATTAATAAATAAAATTTTATTATTTGAACAATGTAAAAGAGTAATAATATAAGTAGATAAAGGATTGTACATGTATAAATATTATTATAGTATGTATAATTTAATTTATTAGAATTTAGTTTAGAGAATGATACAACACTCGCTCCAAAGTAATAAATCCGCCCCGACCGAGCGATCTCTGAAGACTGACAGAAATTATAAAATTTCTATTTATTATATTTACTATTTATTATATTGAAATATAATTCTTTTTAGTTCTACATTTTCATGTATTTATTTTTATATTATCCGAAATTCAGTAAACGTATATTTAATAAAAAATAAAAAAATATCCAGAACGCCGTAAAGTTTAAAGAGGGTTCCAAGTATCCTCTGAACTTTCATGCGTTCTCACATGGAGAATAACGCAAAAAAAAAATACTCTTGCAGCCTTATCATATCTATGAACATTTAAAGTTTTTTTTCAGCCTCAATTCGGGTCTTCAAATTATATTATAAAAAAGGTACAAAAATCGCATAGGGTACGTTGAACCCATACAAAGGTTAATGTTTCATCAAAGAATACTGCTCCATTTATATTTGTAATATATTGAAATATATTTGGAATATATTGAAATATATTGTAAAAAGTACTCGATAAATATAATTAGATGCAGTCGAATAAAATATCGAACGCTTACGTTGACCCATGTTGCTGGCCTCGGCAAGTTTTTCTCTGATAATACGACAGGCATCGTACACCGATGTGCTGGGATCGAACTGCATCATCTTGGTGGCATTCTTTTCCGGTATGGAGATGCGCAAAGATAGTGTAGCCATCGCGATCGCCTGAGGTGATCTCCTGCGTGCACGGAAACCTCCAGAATCACTCGACTGAAAAAGATAGCCACGCGAAATTAGATTACGTTAATCAAGATGAAGGAACGGCTCGTTCGCGATTATTAATTAATGTTTCGTAATATTTCATTAATCCGCATCGACGCGGGTATTTATTTTCCAACCAAGACGAAGAGAGTTACGTGTGTAAACATCGCGGACATTAAGCATCTCGTCAATCATGCGTGAAATTATATATAAGTATCTCGAAATTATCAGATAATCCCGGTATTATGTGGATGGTAATTTAAAGGATTATGCGGGAGCACGCAGTTTCCGCTACAGCAAAATTGCACGCAACAAGTTGCAAGAATCGGTTATTATGTCTCCTACCGTGTTACAATCAAATGAATAGAATGCTCGTCAATGTAATCATGTAACGTCGTTAAATTTAGTTATATTATTTGTATCCAGGAGAATTATAAAATTATTTGTGCTAACGACATCAAGAAAGATAATCACGTCGCGGCCGCTAGCTTGTACAAAAGCGAGTTATGATTTGTATAGAACTTCAGTTAAGTCTTTATAAGGTTCTTTACCTGGTAGATATTTTCTATGTTGTCTGGAAGAAAACCGCGTGAGTTTGCGGTTAAAGCGAGGGTTAAAATGACTACGGCGAAAAATGATCCACGTTAGACTGAAGAAGGAAGTCATCGTAAGACTTTCTATACTTATGTGTATCGATCTCTAATGCATATATTATAAAAAAAATTGCATGTAAAATTACAGCAATTATAGTGGTAATTTTGGGACCCTCTATTAAAGGTGTATAATTACACGTAAACTTACGATTTACAAATAAAATTATTCTTTCTTATAGTAATTAAAAATTTTTACATACTTATACATACTTTTTGTAGTGTAGTAAATACATAAGTATATACTACATTTTGGTCACATAAAATTTTCCATAGGGGCTGTAATAACGTTCTACAAGATTGGAAACACGAAGAATGAAGAAAAACAATTTGCAAAGGTAAATTTACAATTTAAATTTTACAGAAATATTTATATACTAATTTGAAAACCAATTATGTATGATTTTTCTTAAGCTATGTTATTGATAAACATAAACAAACATAAAGATGCAAATATGTGTAATATATTACGTTAAATATTACAAAAATTTGTATAAAATTTAGACATGAAATATATTATTATAATTTTTTTCCGTCTAAATGAAGAGATATTTATATAATTACAGATAAAAAACGCACAATTTATATATTTTGTTACATTCCACTCTATATACGTTCTTATAAAAGAGAAAAGGAATTTTCGGTTTTGAAATAAAGATAAAATAGGGAAATATTAACCTAGAGATAAGATAAAAATAAGGTATAAATAATATATCTACGATAAAGAATAAGAAGATTTTATCGGGATGTAACAATTTCTACTATGAACTGTATAATTTTTACACTTATTGTTTATGTAATACATATTATTTATATTTACGTACTTTTTATCGTATAGTAAATATATAAGTATATATGTTGTGCTATATATTTTGATCGCACAAAATTTTCCACAAGTTGCAACATCGTTCCACGAGTATGGAAACACGAAGAACGTATTAGAGAAACAAAAATACGCTCTTCCGTTATTGCAATAAACTCGAAATAACTAAATCACATCCAATAGCTACAATATACTCGACAAACGATCAGTAATTAAATTCTCACGTGATGCACAGCTCGCGGTGATTTATAAACATGTAAAATACTTCGAGATGATGTTAAGATATAATTTAAGGGGAAATTCTCAGAAGAAAAGATGAATGAGAACGTATCGCGCATTTAACTACGTTTGATCGTCCTAATAAAGATTACTCCGGGGAAGATATCTCGCCGAGAGTAATTGCAAAAAGAGAGCAAGGGGGAATAATATTCTGAGATATGAATAGATTAAATCATGACATTGAATTCAAATGGAGTGTCATTATCTCCGTTCCGGGGATATAAGACACATTGGGGGTGGAAGAGACGATTTGAGTGCAGCATCGGGTCCGGTCTCTTCATTGAGGAAAATTGCTATCTTCTCGTTAATTTGCGACGTGCGAAACACGTGTTGCGACAATAAGCGGCATCGTTAAACGTCTCGTGAATAAATATCCAATTTCATTGTATTCGATCCCGATCACAATTATGGGTTCATTCACGAGGATTCTTTCCACGTGTCTTTTATGGGAAAAGATACAAGATGGAGAGAGAAGGAAAGTGGGACCCAGAAGGAATAGGGATTCCGCATAAATTCGTCACAGGTATACACCCTACGCCAATGTGGATTTCCACCCTTAAAGGTTGCCAGGCAACGCTGGGCTCTGACTGTGTCAAACTCCGAGCGCAACCCTCTTCCCCTCCCCCCCCCTACACCCTCGTCTATCCTTTCTTATATGAGCTTTCGATCTCGTCTCTGTTTCATCCACCTTCCCTTCCACTCCTCCCGCCCATTCGCTTTTCTCTCGCTGACAATTTTCACTCAATTAACGTATGGTTTTGATTTCATCGGCTATATCAAATTTCTGACTTGGATGGGGAACCGGATGATTACCAAAAGCGAATGTGTCGATCGCAATAAAGCGCGTCAAAGTTACGAAAAATATGTGCCCGATGAAATATTTTATCTGTGAATTTTATTGATGATAATTTAACAAATTTTGATTAACTTTTTTATTTTTCAACAAATAAATATTTCTTGTGGGATTTTTTATATTGAAAAAAAAAATGCTTTTCAAAACATTCTATTACACACATTCTAATTATTAAAAACGCAAATTTTTATATAATAACGCAAGTATTCTATTCTAATTAATTCATTTGCTTTCACAGATAAAGGATCATAATTTATAAGATATAGTTCATTTAAAGTAGTTACTTGTGAAAGAGCAACGTATACTTGTTCATGATTGAATATATAATTTCCAGCTTTTACAATGGCATGTTTTAAATTCGATCCTTGACTTTTATGAATAATCACACCGTAACTTAAGTAAATTGGAAATTGTTTTCTTATAACATATGCCATTACTTCAAACTTAACGCTAATACGTTCTAATACATGTTCTACTTCTGAAAGCATTATTTTTATTTTCGTATGAATGATGTAAATGTACCAATTACATCATTTACAAGACCTAAAGTAACATCGATATTTCTTCTAATCCTAGTGCCTAGTTTTACAATTATAATTTTCGCTAAGTCAGCTGTTCGAGAACTGTCTACATAATTCTTACTTAATATTTTTGAACCTTTTTTTTTAAATATGATACACAATTTGTTATGTCTTGAGCAAAGAGTTCTATTTCGTCCGAAGAAATTCGATTTAACATTGCAATGTTCAAAGTATCACATAATGTACAAGTTGAAAGTAAACAAATTGCTTCCAATGGCATTTATTTCCAAATAATTACATAATTCTCGTCGATCATCACAAATAGCCTCTGTAAATTGTACTTTTATCGTATTTAAAACAGCTATATCCGAAATATATAATTCTTTTATAATTCTTTTAAATATATAATTCTGTTATAATTCTTAGTCGAATTCTCGATAATATATTTCGATAAAGGTTATCACTTTGTTATCGTATATTAATTTGCAATTCATCATATTTAAATAAACATCATAAATTACCCTATTTCTCCAATATATTTTTCAATCTTTGTTGATAATCCAATAAATAATACGATGACGTCGACAACGACGCCTATCATATCCTTAACAATCATCTCAAATACAAAAATTGTATCGATACTAATAAGTCATTGCGGAAAATTGCTTTGTATATCTGATTAGATATGCATTTTGTTCATTTCCAAAGTACAATCCAATACCATTCCCTGTGAACACTACGAGCGATATCGCCAGTTTTGCTTTTTCAAAAAAAAAAAAAAAAAAAAAGCGAGACAAAGTGAATATCCCATTGGTGGAATGCAGAGGGAAAAAAATCGCGCAACAGGCAATCACTCGCAGAGCCAACGGCGTTTTACTGCGAAATTGAGAGCACCGTTGGCTACAAAGTTACTTCGTTCAATTCGCAATACGTCACCTTCCTACCCGCACGAACTCGATTCAGAGGGAATGACCTCATTACATACAACTGGATCATCAACTCCATGCATACCGACACAGCGGGATGGAGCCACTTCTCGACAATGCCTGGCATTGATATTGATGCTGGAAATTGAATATTCTTACGAGAGGGACGGACGCGCAACATTCATCGTTGAAAGGCTGGCGATAAAGTGGCGAACTCTTTGTTTCGCTGGCTCATGTTAAATTCAATTTTTTTTATTTACAAGTTTCGATTCAAGGAACAATTAAAGGCGTGAGAGTAAAGGCAGTTCAATTTTTATGGATTTACAATTGATAACTCGCGTGTAATAGTGGGAAACGTAATCGCGTTTCCGCGACAGAATTGCATCCCCAAAAATAAAATAACGGTTGATAAACTGAAATTGAAATATTATTAGACAAAGCCTCTCTCCATCGTCGTACGGAAAATGAGAGACATTTTTTACAATTTCGACGAAGAAGAGAAGCACACGACAAAAAGGTAGAAGGAATAAATTATTAAAAGCGGAAAAGACAATTTGTTTACGTAATACGATAAAACCGCTTCTTCATCCGGCGATCTTCCTTCCGATACAGCCTTCCGATATCGCTGCTCTTTCGACGTACTAAAACATAAATAGGACTTTCATCTCGATCGAGCTCCAATACCTCCCTTTGACGTACTAAAACAAATTCCCGGCCATTTTATTCTCCCTCATGCCGCTTAAATTCTCCACGGATCTTCCATTTTGATACGGTTGATTGCCTGAATACGAAGCGCACTGTTATCAAACACAACGGAGAGCGGAGTATTTAACGATGGAATGCGAGAGAAAAAGAAACAGTGGTGAGGAAGGAAGGAGACCCAGTCGCGCGTTTCGCGTTAATCAAACGCGTTTCTAAAATTAGACGTCGCGTATAATATTCACCGCGATGACACTTGACGCGAACTAATTGAGGGCGGCGATCCGGAGCGACGCAGTAACGAAGACGATTATGTGGCCGCGCTCGGCAAAATCGGTTAATCTCAACACTAGTCTCGTATTCCTCACCCTAGAAATGGATCGTGCCGCGCGTATACGTGTCGACCGGCAGGCTTCCGTCGATTATCACGGAAACGGCGAATCTATAGTGGAAACGTGTTAATCTGTCGCCGTCCGGGCTCCCGTCATTTATCATCGCAACACAGTGCGGCGCGATTGAATAGCTCGCGGACGTTATTTACCACCCGCTAAAATCTCTCACGATAATACGCGAAAAAATTCCATCTCCATCCGATTCGCCGTGGTACACCCGGGAATTTACCTAGTAAGCACCAACAGTAACACAGCGTCATAATTATAATTTCATATTTAATAATATAACTGTTACGTACGCATTATATTACATTTAAATTGAGTGTAAATTTACAATTTGATGCTACGTTTCTGTTATCGTTGATATTTACTGGGTAGATGGCGATTTCTATTTGTGACGATGGACAAACCGGTACCAGCGTATTTATATAAAATTTATGTTATTTCTCATTCGACAATGTAACTGTTACGCATATTAAATTTATATTGTTGAGTGTGGAATCGTAAATATCAATGTCATGTCATTATTGTTGGTGTTTTTCATTAACAGCAACGAACGCGCGGTATCAGTGTATTTAAATTATATCAACAAAAGATTCAAAAAAATCAGAATATTAAATGATATCATGTATAAGGTACTTACGTTATTTCACATTTAATAATGTAACTGTTACGTATATATATATATATATATATATATATATATATATATATATAATATATGTTATATTACATTTATGTTGTTGAGTATGAAGTTATAACATTAATGTTACGTTACTGTTGATTGATATCTATATTTACTGGATACATGTTGATTCCCATTAACGGCGCTGAATGCGTTAGATTTATCGATAATAATTGGACATCCTGCACATTCTCGATCTAATTTTCATGCAAATCTTCGTACAACAATCTCCCTAACCTGTTCTCGCATCGGTTTAAATCGGTAAAAAAAATCAGAGTATTAAATTATCATGTATAAGGTACTTAAATATAAATAGGTTATTTCACATTTAATAATGTAACTGTTACGTATATATATAATATATGTTATATTACATTTATGTTGTCGAGTATGAAGTTATAACATTAATGTTACGTTACTGTTGATTGATATCTATATTTACTGGATACATGTTGATTCTCATTAACGGCAATGAATGCGTTAGATTTATCGATAATAATTGGACATCCTGCACATTCTCGATCTAATTTTCATGCAAATCTTCGTACAACAATCTCCTTAACCTGTTCTCGGCATCGGTTTAAATTAACTGTGCCTTAACTGATTCTTCGCTATTTTCCAGGCAGAATTGCGAAAGGAGAGTTTCATTTAAACTTTACTTAAGTTTGAACCGTGCGAGTCTCTACATTGCAACTCGGACTCGCCGATGTTATGGCATATCTGTTTCACCGGTGCTTTTTGCTCCGGAGGATGATAGCGACGCGTCCATGCGAACGTTTAACAAAGCCACGCGCACGACACAAGCTTTATGCATATATTCCATGCAAATTGCATTTCCTATGCAATGGAATATACTTTGCACCCACTCTGCAAGATTAATACCGATAACATAATTCCCCGTGACATCTTATCAATATTACATTATTGCTTTCATTGACAACTATCTTCATAATTTTTGTCGTTGAAACTGAGTTTCCTAAGTTGGCTCGAAATTGTTCACCAACATGATGACTTATGCAAAAGTTACGCAAAGTCGAAAATTAATAATTAATAAGCGATTTAATCGTTACTCGATGTAATCGTTGGCTGATTAAATTACTAATTATGATGGCAATGTACTCATCAAATAATCATAATCTATTAATTAAAAAGCAATTATGCTTTTATAATTGATTTAATAATTTAACGTATCACTTTAATAAAGACAATATATAATATCTCATTCGATAATTACCAATTAATTGCAGATTGCAAATGTAATTTTTTATTAATAAATAATTTATCTCAATAACTCAGTGGCGATTATTCTATTCAGTGACAATTGTTCTAATCACGACTGGTTTATTAATTCTCAATAAATCTATGTTAATCTGATTCTCTATAATTTATGTTATAAATACGAATTAGAAGATATTAATTTTGTCGTTAAAATTATTAATCATTCCAGAACTGTCTGTAACAGTTATTGACGCTGTGAGATCTATTTGTTAATTAAAAAGCACTAATTAATTGCGAAATTCATACAAAAAATAAATACTATAAGTAAGTATATTGTAATACGAATAATACAAACTTACAGACGTACTATAAATTTAATTAATTGTTTGACATTGTTTACAAAGAAACTTAATTAATTGAGTGGAAAGTCCAATAGACTCCAATTGATTCCATCATCAGCTCCGGAGGGTCAAATGTAAAAAAACACTCGCGTAAAAATAACGAATCGCGCTCTAACATTTGTCAGTAAGCCGATGAGTAATCGCAACTGACATCATAAAAGATGCGTGCAATTTACTAAATGAAATTTGCTTAAGTAGAAGCTATATCGTGTACATAACACTTATTGCCATTTACTTTGGCCACAGTGTACGTAGTTACCACGTTCCATTCTCGGAGCGAATTACAGCGCCATCGTCAGCTTTTTTAACTTCATCGCTGCGAGAAGGGTAGCACTGGTAGCAGTCGGTCGGTTCTCTTACCCTCCACCCCACAAAAGCTTTGCCTAGCTCTAGCTCTCTCTTTCTCCGTGTCATTGCCACTCTTTGCGGATGTCATCACATTTTTTCCGCGCGTCACTACCCCAGTTTAAACCGCGTAGGAACATATAAAACGCTCGCGTAACCCCTTATCCGGGTTATCCAAATAACTTATTAACTCCCACGATTATATCCAATAACTTACTGAGAAAATCGGTATCTCGCCGCTGTTAATTTTCGCTGAGAAAATTGATTTTTTAGCTTTACTCCAGCTTTGCGAGAATAAAAATATTTTATACCACATCGTTTTCGATCACTTATCTTTTATTGCCTCAATCTAAAATCAATCAAGTGCAGGTAGATATTTAAATGAAGATTTCCGCCGCGAGATTTACTTTACGATGTTAATTTCGTAATATTGTGAGACGTTGTTACAATTGCTCGGTAAAGTTTCTCTCTCTCTCTCTCTCTCTCTCTCTCTCTCTCTCTCTCTCTCTCTCTCTCTCTCTCTCTCGCTTTAACACTTTTAAAGGTGACGAGAAAAGGATTCTTTTTATTCTCGTGACATTTTACTTTCGTTATACCATGTTAAATGCTATAGAAATACTTAGCACGGTACAAAGCTACAAATATATCACACTACGTTTGTAACATTACGAAATAAAGCACAAATACAACTCAACGACGTTCGCAAATGGTGATCGATTGAATAAACGTTTATAAATAAACGTTCGACTGGCATGACAAAAGTTTTGATAAATTCACTCGTAAAAGTATAAAACGGTATATGCTGCTAACCATCTAAATGAAATGAATATTCCATCGAACCGAATAAATAAAGCCGTACAGCTCCTCGCAGTAGACGTAACGTTGCGTATCAAACAACTTTATGGGATGGAAAATTTTTTAATACGCAAGAGCTTGCATCTGTTCTAAATCTAAACATTGCTCCATCTAAACATCTTTGCCTACAAAACATTCGTCACAGCAACATTTAGCTCGCGCGAGAAATGATCGCGGCCTCATTTTCTAAGCTACAAATCTACATGATTGAGGTTACATACATCAGAATGTCAAATTTTTATTTCAATTCGCAAATAATCCAGACCACGTAAAGTTTAAAATCAGGATATGAAACGTTTTTTTTTTTAGATATTTTTCAACAAATATAAATTTGGACCTTCTATTGTCTTCCGAATTATAAAACTAAATGTTCTCCACTCGCTAAAGTATAAAGCGTCAATAGATTTGTACTTTCCATCATCATAAAGAATCACGTGACAGTCTTACGAAACGAGGCGCACGATCGTTTCTCGGATCGCTGAAGGCAGGCAAGTGCCACGTGGCTGGCTAAAGAGTAGTGATAACGATTGGATGATAACGGTTGATGATTATAGGCAATAACTGACCGTAAGAAAAGTAGTGGATGATGATATTTACCTCCGGCGCGGCGGCGCATTTGTATTGGCTTGCTTTAGCGGAGCCTAGCACAGCAACTACATCTATATATCTAATTTTGGCTATTTTGGCTTGACTCCTATAATACCCAGGATCGTGGAATGTTGGGCGTCGGTTGACGCCGTTTCCGGTGCAAGCTTCTCGTGTAAAGATAATTTACTATCCCTACGAAGCTGCAGCACGGATTCAGCTCCATTCTTATTATATTTGCGCGCGATCCGGATCAATTTACGACGACGACGAACTTTGATAACCTCGTAAATCTCGCTGTTTACATCGATATTCCATTAAACCAATCGATGAGCCTCGATAAACGGGATTATTCATAGATGCGACGAGTCTGCTTGATAAAATAGACTTAATACATTAATAATGATAAATACTTTTCATGAAAAAAAATTTTATTGGATTAGAAAAGAATTTATGCCGGACATAATTTATATAAATTTTCAAATAATGTAAAAAAGGAAGAATCATATAGAAAGATAATCCGAGAAGCTAAATCCGCTTAGCGATGTATTAATGATAACGGAAAAACAAAATCAGGAACCTTCTACTTGTAAAAGTAAATCGCTACGATACACAAATCAAATGCTCCAAATTAGAATGAGAAATAATTGATTGTATGTTAAACTGCGTTATCTTCCTGCACTTGTCCCGATTGGTTTGTTTTATACGACTCGCACGAGTCTCACACAGGCGTCACTGAATCGCTTCAATTGCGAGGATCGATGGCTTCGAGCGAATGCGAGTCTCGCGCGACATCCCTGACCGTGAGTATGTGTGTGTGTGTGTGTGTGTGTGTGTGTGTGTGTGTGTAGGCTTGTCGCGATCTCGCGAGCCACCCCCTCGTGGAAACACCGTGAACGCGACGTAGCCAGGGCGACCGGATTCGTCGGATCCTGCGGGTGAAATCTCGAGAGACGTGTGCGATGATGGGGTTCAATCGGGAACGGCACGGACGCGTCACTTCGATCGTCGCGCCGGTCAGAAACTGAATGTGCCGCGCGCTACGCGAGCTAAGGCTCGAAATGTATAGCTGTGTGTGGGGTCGGTTTCGGGGAGCCACCCCTTGCTCGCTCGCAAAGCTCTTTCTCTTTCTCACGAAGGGGATGCGAGACTTCGGAGCGGGGGGGGGGGGGCTACGACGATTCTCTGGGATCCACATCGGGCATGTTCGGGGCTTCTGCGCACTAGTGCCCCAGTAACACACCCCCGTGCACCAAATGGAAAAATCTCGAGCGTCACGAGAACGCGAACAAATATATCCCCGGCAAATATCTTCCGGTTGTCTTGATTTTTCGATGAACTCCTCGAACGATTAGCTTCTACTCGATCCGTTCGAGAATTAAACCTCCATTAACTGTAATTACTCTGAAGTAAAGTAAAAATATTCTTATATTTGAAGTCTCAGTGGTCGAGTTGTTGGCTAAGACACTCGCCCCGGAAAGTTGAGAGATTCCAAATCCTGGCTGAGATAATAAGTTCTTTATAGTTTTTCTAATTTTATTTAGGGGGGATTATTAGCGTTTCAGATTGATTGTGTTGAAAGTACGAAACATTATCGGCGCGCAATCATGTCTGAAATAAATTGGTTTAATAAAGAATGTATGTTGTATTATTCGAAACATCTAACTTTGACCACGTTGGCGTTCTCTATCATATTTGATGTGCTCTTATATTTATTTTAATCTTTTTATAAATATATATCAAAGTATCGACCAACGTTTTATCTCATTTCTTACGAATGATTCATACACGTTTCATACACGTTTCTCGATTTTCTCTCAATTTTCTCTCAAGATTATCTAATCTTATTTTCTCAACGCGTGTTTTTTTTTTTCAATCATACTCTCTGAATTCCTTTAGCTTACGTTTTCATTGATGAAGACTCGCAACGCTCGGGCAAATTTTTACCCGAATCGATCGCATTCGCACTCGATGCTAGTTCAAGAGATCGCGCGAGACTCAAAGCCAACACTAACAGGGAACTAGCGTTATTGTCGAGCCGCAAGGAATAGTCTACCGGGATTTCAAATAAACGTACGCTCGCGTGTGTCCGGTTGAGTCATTTTAACGTCTGGACATCTTGTGACCGGCTTGTGACAGATGCGGAATCATCGATTCTCCTTCTGTCACACCGGTAAATAAAAGGATAAAATAAGATGTGTGTCGCAGACCTTTATCGTGACAGGTAAAACAAAAAGAGATAAAGGACAAAACTTGCATAGAAATCTGCATCCGTAATTTCCACCGGATTTAAAAAGGACAGTTTGCTCCTCGCAACATTGTGAAACTTGTTCTGAGGCAGAACAATTATTCCAACATTAATTTATGATATAAATTTGTGAAGAGTTCAATTAAAATTAGGAATTATTTAAATACTTTAATTAAAGAAATTATTTAAATATTTTCATGAGAAACTTCAAATGCCTTCAATTTTATTACAAATGTTAAGTGTTACAAACGAACGTGTAGTGTTGCCACATAAAATCGTATCTACTAGAGATTCGGTATACTTTTAGCGTATACGTCACCGATAAACCTGGACGGTTACCGTGTCTCTATTGGAAACTCTCTATTGGAAAATGATTAATAATACTCGAATGTGTAAACGAGAGATTGTACAGCTGAAAACTGTATTGTCAATAACGTAGTTCTATCGGCAAAACGTCAAACTCAGAATCTATATCGTATACTCGTATTACATTATGAACCTTTTATTCTTGTTTAAATAATTATTTAGGATATTTCCGCCCCTATTCTATTCACCAATTTGTGTGTCGCGGAAATTTTACAAATCGCTTTTGTGATTCTTCAACATACACAGTTTGTGAAAGTTTTTACTCATCCTAGTCTTCACGTACAACTCTATATATCAATTCGTATAAACAATTTTATAAAGACTAATAGGTATCGTTTAACGGAAGCTGTAGACACAAGAATTAATCTCCGCGAAATATAACGCGATAAAATCTAACATAGTCGTTTGTAGATTCCGGAAAGATTAAATCCATCTTCCGTTTTGTCATTTGAAACAATTTCACGGGGTAGATAGGTTTTAAAAGGCAACGAATCCGAATGAGCGAATACCTGGTTATTATTGTCAATGTCTGCTGCTCCCTCGATATTGAACAATTTCGGGACCCCGGAAAGTCGACCCTCATATTATACTATCTGATTTCGAGATCGTAGAGGGGTTGTTACCACGAATCGCTCTTAATAATTGAGTATACTATCTCGATCCTCCTACGGCAATCAATTTTATACCTTCTGTACCTCGTTAGCTCGTTTGTCTGTTCGATTTTGAATCTGGACAGAAATTAGGATATGTGATGTTTAATTTCAGCACAGGTTTCATTGGTGAGAAAAAGTTCTATCAAATAGTAAATTGACATATTTTCATTTATTACACGCACACATTTATCATTGTGCGTTACGTAATATAATAAATTTATCAAACTGCGTTGTTATGAAATGATCATGTAACAATATTACGTACAGTTTATTCACACAAATCAATAAGGAAGCAAAAGATATACAGAGAGCTTTAGATCGACAAATCTTATTCTTAAGACTAATTTTTTTTATACTATCGAATACTACTTTTAGTCAGACTTTGTGATTAAAGCAACTTGAATTTACGATAGAAGAATAGACATTTTTCGCCATCACTTCAGAGCACATCATCAAAAGTGACCACACAAGTCACATTGTTTACATCTTACAATTTATTTAATTGAAGATTTACAAAACTAGAGACACGTTAATGAGAATTTAGATTTTCTCTATTAACTTGTAGCTGCTTTAAGTTCGATATCTACATAATACTCAGGTCACAAGTAAAACATATTTTAGATTATAACGGGCCACAATACACAGGACGCGAAAATCGAAGTTCAACTTTCTGAGTTCCATCCTGTTTAATTATAATTAAATACGTTGGATCAGTTTTTCTAATCTTGCGACCTGCAACCCCTGCGTTCTGCATGCTATACAAGAGCAGGCTTTAGATCGAAGTGACAACGCGATGGCGAGAGAACGATGTTATTCTACTTTGTTAACAATCACTAAAGCTACGACTCTCTCGTGAAGGTAACCTAAACTCTCTTGCATCACACAATTAAATAGTTTCTTACTCACCGTATCGATGTCATCGTGGTGTTATTCGATCGCGCTCGAGAAAATCTCTTCTCGGACGGAGATTTGTCGCGCCGATGGTCGTTCAGCGCGAGTTACAAGCGAGACGCACAGAGGAAAAGCTAGATGTTTGTATACGAGAAGATTCTACGTAATCGGAAGTGAAGAAACGATTCTCGTTGACTGCACGCTGTTGGATCTTCGTCTTCGGGAACGCGATCGTTCGCCCCAGTCACAAACGGATGAATCAGGACTGGTGTACAAGGCACAAGGAAGGGACGGAGTTGATTCTTGTTCAACCTCAATCGAGGGAAATAAAGGAAAAGAGGAAGAGGAACTTTCGAGAAGAATTCCGGACGGACTTGGATCTTGGTAAGGCAATCTCGTGGTTGGATCGATAATCGACTTGGAGGGAAAATAAACTCGAATGCCGACGGATCGATTTAGTTTACAGTGACGAGAAATGGATACGACAAACGGGAGAGTATCGAAAAATCGCGTAAAAAAGGGAGAGTCTCAAAGAGAGAATTTATTGTCACGATCTGGACGGCGGTTTTAAGGCACGACAAAGTTCTGGAGCGCGACAGCCGATACTTTCCGGCGACGATCGCGAAGCCAGCGGAAGCGGAAATCTAATGTGTTTTTCGATCGGTTGTGTGTTTCCTCCGTACGACCGTGGACAGAGTGAGAAGGCAATCGGCAAACGAGGATAAATGTGAAAGAAAAAAGACAATCGCAAATAGAACCGTGAGAGGATTTTCCAAAAATTGCGAAAACACGAAACTGTGCGCGTTCGAAAAAGACTCGACGGTAGACAGCACAGTCGGAATAGTACGGAAATAAGGGATTTTTTTTTTCGTAAAAATCGTAATAGATGATGGCTCTATAAGGAAACTAAGAGTTGAAGCACAGAAAAAAAACGGAAATTCATTTTACCTGAGAGACTGGCGAGAAACGTTAAACCGATTAATACTGCTTGCACGTCCGGAGGCCGGAACGATCGTGAGACACGTCTTTCACTGAGACGCGAAGTGGAACGGTCGCTCCCCGTTAGATTAGATTCTATCTTCGCGGAACCGGAACAAACAGGAACGAAGAATAAATAAATGAATGGAACAAGGGTAGCACGTGAGAGAGGTAGGAGATCGATGAAAATCAAACGTTTTGAAAGGAAGGCTGGGATTAAAGAGGAAGCTGGGAACGGGAAGCTCAAGTGCAGAAGTTCAGAGTCGTCGATTTCTAGCCGGTGATGCGAAGGATCGAAGGGATGGGAGAAGAGAGCGAGGGTAGAGAGCGAGGGCAAGGATGTTACCCCGACGGCTGTCGCCAAAGAAGTGATAGGTCTGCGGCCTTGCGCGCGGTACCCGAACCGAGGGCGACGTAGGGAACCGGCGGGACACCCGACTGAGGGGCGCAGACGCGAGGGTTTATCGGTGGACGAGGGCGGCGACGATTGGCGCCGACCGTCCGACGCTGCCCCGCTTTCTCGTACTCCGCCAATTCGCGAGGGGGTGAGTCGTCCGTTCGCCGGAGGCCCCCTACTACCCTCACCGCGCGGGGAGATGACGCGCGCGGGGGTGCAGCAGCGTTGGTGTGCCCGACCCCTTCGAAATTTGAGTGTCGTATCACGCTAGAGGCCGCATTGCTGCAGGCCTTTTCTCGCCCCCCTTCGGACGAATGCGAAACAGTAGCGAACGTGTTTACGCTGTGACTTTGACTTGATGACGCCATCGCGCCATCATCCGGTGACAAATTTGGCATGGTAAATTGTAGTGATCGGGATGACACCGGTCGAATTTAAAGGACGATTACGAGTTTGCAGTTGCAATTAAACTAATGATGTCGCCGCGAAGATAAAGTCCTAACTTGGTACCTCGGTCGATCTTTTGCTGTACCGTGCAATTGAAGCGCGAACGTTTCGATTTACGCGCGTGCTCGCACTTAATAAATGCCAAGTAAATTAATTCGAGTAGGTACTTTACGCGGCATTTACTACGCGAAAAAAACGTATCTAGTATTTACTGAAAAAAGAAATTATTTTGATGGGCCAAAATTGTTGTCAGATCCGTAGGTATTTGGCTAAATTTGTAAATGGGTACTTCAAAAAAAAACCGTCCTTTCTGTCTACTAATTATGCTCTTTATAGCAAATTCGATTTTTAGTTCCGCAGCAGATCTAAAAGTTTAAACCACAGAAATTTAATTTCGCAAAGGAAATTGAAAAATTTAAGAATCTTTTTACGATAGTTACTTTTCTTAGGAACAAAAGCGAAAGCTCTAGTATCACTTTTTTATAAATAGATACATTATACATGCTGCATTTTTCTCATTCTCAAATTTTTCTCTTCTTACGTTCGTCTCTCGGCATAAGAAAGTTCAACTTCAAAATCTGCAAAGAAGTGAATAAAACAAAAATGTTACGTGGCATGCGAGTTATAATATGTTCTCTACCAAACACCTCTGTTTTGATGTTCCTCAGATATAATGAGTAAGAAATTTAAATAGGTTTGCATACATATCAATGCATGAATCAAATTTATTTATACGTCACTGCGCACGGCTTAAAGATAGCTATCGCTTAAATTACGAATGCGTTAAAAAGCTTCTGGAGGGATATAGATGCTCAGCATAAACAGCAATAACATCTCAGAAAGTGTGCGCGGTGAATGACAACAAATGATAATGCGAATCTAAGAAGAAAATTATCACGTTAAGTCATATAGCTTTTTCGAATGTGGCACTTGAACCACATATTTGTCGTATTCAGGATTAAAGAAACATCCTGATTGGTGAACGTTATAGATATTTTTATATTGGACGAACATATCGTGTAATTAAATTTTATTGTTAATTCATCTGTATTTTTATTCGTACACGGAAAGAGAACAGAAAGTTTTGTTGAAAGATCTAAAAATTTAGCCAAATGCAGACCTGAAAATAATTTTGTTGAACTATCAAAATAAATATAAGAAACTCAAGCTATTTAGAATGGCAAAACTTTTTGCAGCATTGCTCATCATGCTTAAGCATCCTACATAATTACTTTGATAGTCTAACAAAATTATTTTCAAATCTGTATCTATAATTATTACAACAAATTTCTTAACTATAAATATAATTATATTTATTTAATAAATATAAATATATTTATATTTAATTGTTATGTGATTAAAATATAAAATATTAGCTGCGAACATCTTGCATGATGGTGTATGCCGTTAAGAAATTTGTTGTTTGAAAAATTGTCCACGTATCATTTATTGTTATAAATTATTGAATTTTAGATACTACAGCAAAATCATTCTTTCCGTGTATATTTAACATCACACGATCTTTACTCTGCAAGCTATCTGTATATAATATCTTAAATTTTCTCCGACACTTGATTGTATTTATTATTGCTAAATTCAATTCAAAAACGTATTATTTTTTTTATATGACCGATTTCATCACTTCAATACTGGACCTTTACGATTCTTATAATTTTGTTTATGCCTCATTTCTCATTCTGTATAAAAGTTCGCTTCAATTTCATATAATTATGCTTGATAATATAATATTTTATTATTAGCAAGATTTTTATGTGCTGAGAATGATAACGAGAATCAAAACTATATTATATTTATATTTTTTATAAAAAAAAAAATTATATATACATACGACCTTCTCATATCGGTTCTTATAAATATTTTATTATCTCTCAATTTATATATAGTTTTTAGAGACTAAATTTATTCATATTATTTATATTATTTTTATCATGCAACTTTATCGCATAAAGTTTAATAGGAATTTCACGTTAATCATGTCTAATCAGTGTTCCTTTGAATATCTTCTATACGATAATCAACAATGAAGGAAAGAGAGCTTCGATCACGCGCGGGATCCGATAATTTTCTTACTTAGATGTTGGCTTAGATCGCCGGCCGTACAAAGATTCGAAATAGACCCGCCCTTATCGGCCACGGGACAGGGAGGGTGGATACGGGGAGAAGCGAAGGGATGATAATGCGAGTCTGCAGGCGGGAGGTCTTCTGCGAGAGAGGATGGGGAGTGTCACTCAGGAGCACGACGTGTAAGGGAATGGTCACCATCCCAGGGGGTGAATTGAGATGTACAGGCAATTTATGCAGCGAGCGGCACTCCCGCCTGGAAGCGGAGCGGCTGCTTGACCATAAACCGCTTGCAAAACATCGCCGAGCTTTCTTCTCAAGGTACAAGAGAAAAAAAAAAGGAAATATGAAAAATCGAACACGGGCAACCAAATTTTCCCGCACGCGACCAACGCAATGTTATCGTCGTCGCAATGTTAGCGCCGTTGGCAGTTTACTCTGCTGTCAATTTTATAGCTTATGATTAAGATGTTTCATTACATTCATCTCAATTACGACTCATATACGCGTATATGATGAGAAACGCGATTATATCAAATGATATGAAACTACATGATATTATTGTTCGACGGAATGAACATAATATAATTATTCGACGAATTGAACTATATATTAAATTAAAAAAAATTAAAATTTTGTTAACGCAGCCTCACGATAATTACTAGAGTTTTTAAATAATATAAAATATGGCCTTGTCCATAAGTATAAAGCAAACTCAATTTATTGCATTTTCTTGAGCAATGAAAGGCGGCAGTAAAAGCTAAAGGATTAACAAAATATTAAAAAATTTATTTTTTATTAAATATAAAAGGTTTGCGTCCATTTGTGCAGCTGTTTTATACAATATTTATGATTGTAATATCAAGTCATTTTTTAATCATTTTTCAGTATCGTACGTAAAATATATAAATACGCTTCTATGAATGTATTATCACGTTAATTCGACACAGATACTAAAACAGTTGTTATGCTACAGATAAGTATATAAGTAAATGTATAAGTATACATATAATTCAATACCAAAAAAAAGTTATTAAATATATAAAAGCAGGTACTATTTACACAAAAATGACGAATTTTGCTGAAGTATACCAAAATATAGCTAGATACGGATCTGAAAATAGTTGTTGGACATTCAAATTGGTTGCTAAAATGTCAAAACTTTTTGAGGCATTTTTTACTATACTTGAATTTCCTACATAATTATTTTGATAGTCTAACAAAATTATTTTCAGATCTATATCTATCGAAATTTTTAGATATTTCAGCAAAATCATTCTTTTTGTATAGCTGTAACAGGAAAAACAATTCATATATCACAATAGATTGAAAAATAGGAAGCAGGTCGCCTCTTATCTCGAAACAGAGATATTGACGTGCCTGCACGATAAAGTTATTAATAAAAATTTATTTGCTCTAAAGAAAAAAGTCGTATCAGCAACTAGAAATCTGAGGACAAATAGTATCTCAATTATGTACCTATTATCAAGTTGTAATAAAAACAATAAATAAAATTATATAAACTAAAAAAATATAGTGATATTAACTATTTACTACAAATGATTAATATTACTATATTTTCTTAGTTCATTTAATTAATTTATTCTTATAAAAACTTAATAATATGTATAGTTGTAGTGCTATTTATTCTAAAATTTCTATATGTATATATAATTATTCCAGAAATTTTAAGGTTACTGAATTTTTGTATATTATAAAACTAAAAACTGTACTGTCAAGATGCATCTCTCGTTTACTTTCTTCGTTCTTCGAACCCAATATATTGAAGGAACCATTTCATTAATTAAAATATCAGAAAATCTCAGAATGCACCTTTTATTATCTATATGTTGAATAACTTTCTTCTTACAATTAGGAGAAATTGAACTCCGTTGCGTCTAGTGGAAGTGCTGCGGGCACTTTTATATTGTTCGCGGATAAGCGATTAGTGAAGAGATTTTGAAGAGATTTTGAATATATTTTTAAAAAATAATATCAACGATGATTAATTAATTATTATGACATTATGTTTCATTTAAAAAAAATATTGTCTAAACTAGGAAAATGTATAATATTGCATTATATCTTTATACATACATATATACTTGTATAACACATATGTATAAAGTCTAGTCCTTGTATTCACATCTCACTTTTATCGATAAATGCGCATTTATTTAAATGTGTGTGAGTACAGATTATGCAATTATGTAATGTAGTTGAATCACTATTTTTCTGTCAATTAAATTCTTTAAACTCTTCAGAGTAGAAAGAGTGACAAAAAGTGACAATTGAACCAGTGTTGAAAAACAGCTCAATTGTCAATTTTTAATAACGAGATTTCACTCTTTAGAATTAGATTTTACTTTAAAAATTTTAGAAAGAATAGTTTATAAATATTGTTGCTGCGACTATATTTTTATAGTATTCGGTACTATTTTAGTATTTATTACTTTGTAAAATTAATTGCTAGATACTTAAATTTCAAAGTTATCAATTTGTATATAATTGTCAGAACCTATTTCGTTTTCTCCGTGCTAAGCCGACTGGCAGAATGTCCTTCACGTGTAATAACGTGTCTCCTTGTTTTGCAATTGTGATCGGCGGAAATGATGGAAAGCATGCAAGTATCTACATGGTTGGGGGGATAGAAAACAGAGAATGGAACGAATTCTCGTCCCGGATGAATTAAGGATCTACCCCTAAGTATGCCTCTGCTTTTCTTTTTGTCTGCCATTTCGCGCTCAGTCCTGTTCCTCCTCTTTCCATCTCTCTTTCGGCCATCAGCCCTTATCGCGGTAGCGTCAATCACTCTCTCCATACATGGTGAAACTTATCGTTCGATTAATCGGCCTGACAATGCGCCTGTCGATTCGAGTTACCCCCGGATTCGCGCGCGTGCGGTTAGTCCCTGAAAATGTAGCGCTCGTCCGACAACGATTTACGGCCGGAAAAGTTTTATAGTTCCCAATTATACGAAGGATCCTCTCACGTGAAATTGTTAGCGAGCGAAAGCGTAAACCATTAGAGCTTACTTAAAATATGCAATATTAGAAGAAATCTCTGTTATCGAATATAAATAGCATATATATTTCATAATTGCCCGATGAAAAAATTTTGGTCAAGTATCGTTAATCAGAATAGATGCTTTTTATAGTTTTTGACGGGCTGCAGAATACAAATCCGTAAATAAAAATGTTCTATCGCGTTACATTTTGGAGAAAAATGGAGTTAAAATCTTCCAGAAATATGTTCCTTACATCTTTAAAAATTACCTGATATACTATAGAGATTTTGAAAAGGGCTCAAATTAAAGTTTGAATATTATATTTTAAAATAAAAATATTAAATTTTTCATTAAGCACTATTATGGAACTTCTAGCGCGCTTTGTTTTAGGAATAAACGTCATATAATTGTATTTAGGCTCACAGCAAACCATTGCACATAAAAAGCTTTTTATTTGATAAAACATAAGTCGACACAAGTGTCATTTTATCTTTGTTACTCACTAAATGTCAAGAAAGAATAGAATAATGCTTGTGTTGACTTGTGCCACCAAATGGAAAGCATAAAAAAAAAGTCAATGTGAGGGCACACACAATGAAAAAGCACGTAAGATTTAAATTATGATGTTAAATCCACACCCATATTTTTTACAGTGTTTTAATCGAAGGAAGAATTATTCAGTTTAAATAAACGAAACAAATATATTGTACTCTGGTATAATATTCATTATTTCATTCGCTCTTACATTATCTCGTAGATATATACAATACAAGACTGTATCGTTTATAAATATTCTCAGTGGATCTCTCTGAAAGTTTACGATTTATCACGTACATCCTTTTTTGTATAATAAAATGGAGAATGAAACACTATCTGAAAGTGCATCTATACGAAAATGGTTACGCTATTCGTATGGAGAAAAGTATAAAATGGCTGCAATAGTAAAAGTTACGATCAAAAGTGGCAACGAATGTCATATGTTCAACTTGTCATATAAATCTACATGCAAGTAGAACAAGTGTTGTCGGACTCGGTGTTTGTTTGCAGTTTCGATGTGTAGGCAGCTGTAAGTTCGGCGCCAAAATGTCTGGAACATAACGTTTCCATTGTATGGGCTATCGACGTACTATCCCAAATGTACACTGAGAGAAAAGTGTTTAGTAATTTGTGACTATAATTGCATGGTATGGTTATGGTTAGAAGTAATTTATAGTTATTACTGCTATAATATTAGTAATAATAATTATATTTATAATTCTACCAAAGAATATAGTCGGCGCCAAAAATGGTTATAAACTATAGTTAAATTATAATAATTATTTTTTTACTCAGCGTACACATCGCATGGAAAATTTAAATATTCCAAACGAACAAAAAAAACTCCTCTTATGCAGCACATAATGCTCAATCAAAAGTGTAATAAAATTTTCATCTAGATGAATCATCGCGATATTCCGAAATTTAGACGAGGTTTTTTTCGAATTTCACATTTGATATGTGTATTCGGGAAAGAATTGCGTTAGTGGAAATCTCCAAACTTCCGCTAGGAAGTCGAGAAAATAGGGAGAAAAGCAATTTCATCAAGGTCTGCAGAAGATTTTAATTTTGGTAGTAAGATGAGAAGGACCGTTCGTATCTTGCTTTAAACCTCCTATCGTGCTTAGGGCATTACATTGCGGAATTATCGAAGACGATCCGAATGAGACGGGTTCAGCAATAAACGACGGTTGATCCCTTCGAGCGTAGCTACAAACACAACAACCGCCGATTCGAGTTTGGACCGGTGGACAGATGTGCAGATTGCATGAACCGCAGAATGGAGATTAAAGATAATGCGGGGAGATACGAGCGAATTGGTCAACGGAGACTATCGACCTTTTAACGCCATTTGCGACGGGCCATTTACCTATATTCTTATTAGCGAGCGACTGCAGCAACGTTCTCGGTAACATTATATGAAAAAGTATCTTCTCATCTTCCATGAGCTCTGAAAACACTCGGGATTTCGCTGAGCCACAAAGGAAAACGAAATTGTATACGGAAAGAAAGGTTTTGCTGAAGTATGTAAAAATTCAGCTTGATACAGAAAGTAATTATATTGGACATTCAATTAGCTATTTGCTAGAATGTCAAAAACTTTTTACAGCATCATGCTTGAGCATCCCACATAACTACGTATTTTGATAATCCATTCCCTTCAGATCCTCCTAATTTTTAAATAAAGTATGTTCAAGGAGTAAAATCATTGTTTTTATGTAAGAAATAATAGATGCTTTCCATTTAGTGACACAAATCGATACAAACATTTTATCTTTCTTAACATTCAGAGAGTAACAATAAAGATAGAAAGACACTTGTGTCGATTTGTGTCGACTTGTGTCACCAAATGGAAAATACCCTAAATATATATTAAGTGACTAAATAATATTAAATGACTTTGACGGAATTTTATGGTAAAGCTTCGAGTGAACCGAAACGTGCATTCGCATGTATTCGCACATCCTCAAATTGCTTACAGAGAGAGAGAAATGCATCTTCGCCCTTCTCATCCCTTCTTTTCTCCCTCCGATCTCGAAATGCCTATTCAAATTTTACGGGTCATATTTGTCGCAATTAAGAGTTATGTTTTCGGGCTTATGGCCCAGAAATATTCCATATTGAGCACGAGACGAGCCTCCTTGTCCTGGTATAAAGACAAATTTCAGGGGCCTGTGAGGAGGGAAAGAGAAGAGGTTGACACGAATGAGATAGAGGGAGAAGAAAAGTGAGTGAGTTTATGGCACTTGCGGGGGTATAACAGGTACTTTCACGATTCGTCTGACTCACATCGAAGAAGCGAGAAGAAGAGGGATGGAGCGCAGGATGGAGCTCCACTTTACGAGGTTCTTCGAACGAGAAAGTGAGCCGTGAATACGATTTGCGAGCCGGAAGCGGCCTCTTCGCTACTTACCACTCAAAGTTGTTCCTTACGCCGTTGCTGCTCTTCCTCTCCTCAGGTTTTCTCGTGTGCGTGTAATCCAAAAATCCGTGTTCGCTCGTTCTCGTTACTCAATCACGCGCGTATCTGGAAATTATTGAAAATTCTCTTATTTATTAATCTCTAGAAGACCAGAAACCGCTATATCGGCTTTTGACGATTTAAGTAAATTTTATGGGATTTTTGTTCTTTACATATCGAAATTTCCTGTCTGTAATGAAAGAGAAGAGGAAGAGGAAAAGAAAATTAGCCTTGAGCCTCTAATCATTACAGACGATTTTCAGCAGTCACAATGGACACGAACTTTCTATGCTATTTCATGTTTGTGTGTTTGGTGTAAATAATATTGTTATATCACGAAAGCATAATTCACTGTAATATAACATACCAAAATTTTTCATACATAAGTAAGTAAACGAATGTATCTCTTACAATTGTTGTGCTTTAAACGATATCACACGATACTACGTTTTTAATTTTTTCTTCTTATCTACTAAAAAGATAAGTTCTTTTATTTCTTTCATTGCTTTTGTATTCATGTACTCTTATACATTTACGAAGTAAATTGATGTAACTTCATATGGTTTTTTATTACTTCATTACATTCTAAATTTCGGTAATAATGCTTTTATTATTGTTTTTTATAAATTTTTTTTACTGCAAATATTATTTAATATAATTATTCTCAAAATATATAACAATATAAAGCTCCAACACGGAAAAAAATTTTTTTTACCGTTCTGTAGACCGGAAGCTAATATATTCTGAAGTAGCTTCATCTTTTACGTAAATCAATGCAATTACATAGTCAACAAAGTTCTAAATCTAAAACTGTAAAAGTCGTCCAAAATCTTGCCGCAGTTAAGTTGCCAAAAATTCTTCAGCAGTTAAAAAGAAAAACATTTTATTTATAAAAAAAATATATCAATTAAAACGTTGAATATTTATTTTAAATAATAATATAAGAAATTTAATTACACTTTGAGAAAAAATAGCCTAAATTTAAATAAATATTTATTTGAATACTGTCAACTAAATATTTACTTACAATAAATAAATATGTATTTAATAAAAAGAAGTGATTGTTAAATCAAATTGTTTTTTGTACCAAATAAATATATTTTTATATTATAATAAATATTTAGTTGATACTATTCAAATAAATATTTATTAAAATTTAAGAAATTTTTTTCTTAGTGTATATAAAACTTTAAGATAGAGAAAACTATAGACGTAAACGCGGACGATATCGAAATGTATTAGAGTAGTGATAATTTATCATTTTTTATATGCAGTGATAATCCGATGCCTATACTTAATGCCGTATTATAACATAGTGAATGTACATAGAACGCCCATATATTATTTAAGATAAATATCATTACACGTTTTCGATGATTTTGATGTAAGGGTGAATGAGATAATTGCGTATACCCAAGTAAAAAGTTAAATAGAGTCGACGATTGTTTATCATTTACAAAAATCTTTATTTAAAAGATATTAACTTAATTATCGTATTTTAAAAATAAATAACTACAGTATCTTTTGAATAAAGAAGACTTATTATTTAATAAATAATTTACAGTTTTATTTAACTTTTCTTTTACAATTAGATGTCCGCAATTCCTTCATTCTCGCCTAATAGTACATTATATCCGTGTATAATTATAATATATTAATCATATTATAATTGTAATATATCAATATTACTCTCAATATTGTATTTATAATTTTCTTTTATTTAACACGCATGCAACACACACACACACACACACACAAATTACGAAAACCAAATGCAGAACTAAATATAGAATCGAAGTTACAATGCAGTTCTTTAACAATTAGTCATCTACATTCTATTCTTTGCCTTTGAGTCTTCATAAAAACTTATTCTAGCAAAGTTCGCGCAAAACAAAGCCTCAGTAACCCTATCCACGCGACACCAATATGGAACGTGCCCGGCACGTGTCATCGCGAAGCAAGAGAAGAGAGATAAAAGTTCCGGAAACGGTTGCATCGCGATGGCAGAAGAATTCTCAACGATTCTTTCTCTCCGAAAGACGACGACAGACGACGGTGAAGAGGGAGGATGGCGCCTCGAAGATTTTCGCAAATTTCGGGCGCGTCGTTGGCGAAAAGATAAAGAAGGACGGTTGCTGTTAGCGAGGACGGAGGAAGCAAGAGATGTTGATAGAGAAACAAATGTGGAAAAGCAGAGAGATGGAGCGACACGGGGATAGAGAAAGAAGAAGAGGAGAAGGGGAGAGAGAGAGAGAGAGAGAGAGAGAGAGAGGGAGAGGGAGAGAGAGAGAGAGAAAGAGACAGAAAGTCAGTAAGGGGATGAGTGCTGGCGGCGTTATGGCGGGCGCCGAGGGTGGCGCCGCGACGCTTTGGCGCCTTCGACGCCGAGACGCTCCACTGATGCTGACTGCATGTACCCACGCACACATCCATGTGCACCCTCTCGTTCCGACTTCTCCTCCCCCCCCCTCCTTCTCTTCTCCTTCATCTCACCCTTTCTACAACGTTACTCTCTCTCCCCCGACCTGTACACACAGTACACACAGTACACACAGTACACACAGTACACACAGTACACACAGTACACACAGTACACGTACGCGCGCAATGAGAGTTCGAGATTCTATTTCACACATGCATACAGGCCGCTCCGGTCTCTCGTCGTCGGCGTAGCGCTACCCCTAACCGCCGTGCTTATACGGGCATTCTATTACGAAAGGGGGCAAATAGGTAGAATGGGGAGGGTAAAGCGCGGGAGGGACGTTTAGGTGTGCATCAGAAGCGGAACTGGAATCCGTTCTTGACTTCGGGGAAAGGCGAGGTCACTCTCGTCTCTGCCGACGATTCCGAGGGTGTGGCATATGCGTCAAATGGGCCCGAGCTGTCTATCTGGGCCGTACTCGTCAATGAAATATATATACGTCCCGCGCGGGCAAGGCGGACAAGATGGATCGTTGTTGACATCTTAAGCGCTTTGAACAACGCTTTCAGTCGTTGCGTCTTTAATTAAAAGGTCCCGTATGAAGATAAATCGACGTGCGATCTTTTACACTTGTTTAGAAATCCTCTGGTGACACCGACAAAAAAATCGCATTCTTTTTAAAGAGAGATAGCGCGTTAAGAGAAATAAAGCGTATAAGATACTTCTTCATTGATTCACTGATTGATTGATGATAAATTTTCTTAATGAATAAATTGCTTCGACAGTCATCTGCTAAATTCGCTCCATGTATCACAGTACTTTGTTTAATTTCGACCACGTGATATTCGTTAAAGTGTTTTCTTTTTTTGTTTTAAAAAGCAAAATCTACACTGAAAGAAAAGTTTTTAGTATTGTGCCTGACAAAATATTGCGAGAGACTAGGAGCTCCATTTTTATTTACTGCTATAACATTAGATAATAATAATAATTATATTCACAGTTTTACATATACCAAAAAGAATATCTAGTTATCCTTATTCCCGACAACGACTATAAAATTACAATTACATGTAACCTTTTTAGCGTATATAAAATAGGTAGAATTATGTATAAATATAATAATTGTTACTAATATTATAGCAGCAATAAACTGAAAATAAAATTCCTAATCATAATTATTTTGCGATAATTATCGCAAATACCAAAAACTTTTTTCAGTGCACTACAATCGCCGTGTTTCTATAATCCCGATATGAGTGATCTGAAGCGCGGCAACTGAACGATTCGTTTCCCTTCTGGCTTCGCGCTTGTATAATGCGACAAAACTGCGAAACAGCCAACGACCTGTCAATAACCATGACATAGCGTCCTCCAGCCAACCGCGTACAGGCAGTACCCTATAATTTCGCAGCAGCGCGGCGGAACCGCCGCGGCGATAATGCCGCTCGATTGCGGCCGCATACCCGGGATTAGGCGGCGTTGATTGCATTTACGGGCGTGGAGGCGGACACCGAGAGACCGACGCGACGACTGCTGCTAATTAATCAAGCCGCATCGAACGAATTTTCTTTGCTGCAGATTATGAAATTTGATTATCAAATTGTGTGAACACCCGGTGTCTGTTCTCGCTGCATCGACACCTCCGAAATTCTAGAGTCCTAGATATAACAGAGAAGCGCAACCGAACATATTTAAGGGTTGTAATTAATCGTCCGAAGAAAAAATGGCGACCTGTGTTTACATCTGTCATTCAAAATCCGCAAACGGAGTGCGGATTTTCTGTAACGGTAGTGTTTCTACTGACTACAAAGAAATACTGATTCTCTTTGGAGACTACAGTATACATATGAAGATTTAAAAATAATGATACTTAGCGAAATTAGAGTTCTTAAAAGACTATCCGTAGAAAAAAATGGCGGAACCAATCAGAAATCGGGACAGCAGTTGCGCTTCTCTGTTATATCTAGGACTCTATGAAATTTTTGCAATGGCATTTGCGTAGAGCGAGAATGAGAGAAAGAAAAGAGAGTGAGTGAGAGAGAGAGAGAAATGGTTACTCAAAATTAACCATTGCGTCAATTACCGTGCACACAGAGAGAACGATATGCAAACAAGTGGGTGCTTGTTATGTAGTTGTTGTCTTAAATTATGACATGTATTACGAACCCAGCCTACGTTGGCGACGACAACGAAAACGACGGTAAAGGAACGGATATCGCATTACGACAACGAGATATAACAAGGACAAGCAGAAATTGAGTTGTGGCTTGTTACGAATTTATTGTATCGCTCCTAATCTCGTCCGCCGGGGAACTTCTTGCCTCAAATGTACTTTCTTAGTTACGCGCGTCTCGCTGCTAATCCATTAACCCCATCGCGATATAATACAACGCAAACCGCGATAGCTGTGGCAAAATTCAATGCCCGTTGAATTTTACAAAATTGCGGAACGTTGCAAATGTCCCGAAGACGTTAAAGAATCAACTCTCTAAATCTGAATCACTAATTATCCAGCAACATACTTTATAGCACTGATAACTTTATAGGTAATCAGTGAAATTCAACTAAAAAAGAAAGAAAGTTTGAGCATCATATGATTAAAATACCGGTATTGCACGTCACTTCCAATACTTCCAATCTTCTAATACCACCATATACATTGAATTTATATATATATATATATATATATATATATATACTAAAGCAATGTTAGCTAGATTAGGTATTCCACGTTTCATTTACTGCTCTCTAAATCTGAATCAGTGAATAGTCACTAATTACCCAGTGGCATACTTGGCACTGATAATCAGTGAAATTCAACTAAAAAAGGAAGAATGTTTGAGCATTATATAACTAAAGTACTGACATTTGCACATAAATTTCAATCTTCCAATACCGTATTCATTGAATTTAAGCACTAAAACAAGATTAGTTAGATCATATAATAAAGATTAGGGATCTCATATTTAATTCACTGATTATCAGTGGCATACTTGGCACTGATATCAGTGATTATCCACTGATTCAGCTTTAGAGAGTGATTATCAGTGACTTAGGACCGATGTCAGTAATTAGCCTCTATCTAAATTATCCCATCCTAAATCTGATTCAGATTTAAAGAGAACGTTATCATTTTGGCGCCACATTTTTCATCTTGTAGCCAGATTAGTACGACTGTTTCAGCTAAATTAAATATTCATTTAAGTAATAAAATACGATATTGCATATTTATCAAGATCTCTTGTTACTAGAAACGAAATATGGAATATTATTTCATCAATAGTCTGTGTAAACTCCATTGTGCAAACGTAACTTCTTCGAGCAAAGAGTGCAGATAGTAAAGAGTATGCTACATTTCTTTTTTTAAATATAAGATTAAGGAGAGAAGTATGTCCTTCAGTGTGTTAGCTCGTTAGCTAACAAACGATTTAACGCGATATACCATCGCGAATAATGCGTAATAAAATATCTCGATTGTCGTAAAAATGGCACAAGAGACAACTAATAAAGCGCGCATTGTGTCAGTCATAACGTATAATCCTGTAATGGGGTTGTTGCACACGTAGGTTATGCGAGGATCATAACGGTCGTAAATCCAATGAATCGTTCTGTATCCGCCTCGTGCATCGATTCGTGAAAGATCCTCGTTTGCTCTAATGACTTGACGTTCGCGATGGAAGGTTTGTCGCGCAAAAGGCGATCTGAATTACAATACAACGAAAAGTCTCGCAGAAGAATCTATTAAATGGCAGCGTGCTCTTTCCCAAACAGTATACTCGCGCGATTTTTACTTTCCGAATTATAAACGACAGCTCTTATTTATCGCACAATTAATTTACTCTGGAAATATCGAGTAGTTATTGAGTCGTTTCCTTTTTCAGATTAATATTATATATTTCTTTAATAAACTTATACCAATGAAATATTTGCTTCTTCACTTTCTTTACTTTCGTACTCTCTAAATCTGAATCAGTGGATAATCACTGATATCAATGCCAAATATGCCATTGGTAATCAGTGAATTCAATGTGAGACCTCGAACCTAGCTAATCATTATTATGTGATCAACCTTTGTTTTACCTTCCTCAAATGAATATGGTATTGGAAGATTGAAATTAACGTGCAAATATCAGTATTTTAATTATATAATGCTCAAACATTCTTCCTGTTTTAGTTGAACTTCATTGATTATTAGTACCAAGTATGCCACTGGATAATTAATAATTATCCACTGATTCAGATTTAGAGAGTAGTAATTTATATATTCACACTCAGTCTTTTTTAGTAAATATAAGTATAAGACAAGTTGATACTTGAAAAAAAGACTTTTTTTGCTAAAGAAATATAGATACAGATCTGAAAAATAATATTATTGGATCGTCAAAATATATACAGGTCGCTTAAATTGATTGCTAAAATATCAAAACTTTTTGTAACCTTACTCATCATCATTGAGATTCCTACATAATTATTTTGATAGTGTAATAAAATTATGTTCAGACTTGTATCCAGCTAAATTTTTAGATACTTGCAACGACACAGTGTAATGTTCTCTCTAAATTTCTTAGAGTAAAATCTTACTTCAAAAGAGTTACAACAATATTCCAAATACTATAGAAAAAGAGTGAAAACATTTGGCAAATTTTCTCTCTTTTCTGGAGTGAGATTTTACTCCAAGAAATTTAGAGTGTTAATTGATTGTGGCTTTAAAAGAAATCTAAACGCGCTTTAAATAACAGACGAATTCGCTCAGAATTACGTAACAATACGTTATAGGTGACGAATTCGAGCTCAAGTTTAAATTCGCGCTTTCGTGCGAATAATACATAGATATATCGTACTGAAGTGTCTCAAAGTATCGAATTATTCTCGACATTCTCCGTCTCATCTGGGATATCATCTGGAAACACGTTGACACGCGTAAAAGGATGGAATATGGCTGCGTCGGTATACATGGGCGAACGCTACAATATATCCTTTCCCCCGATGATCTTCGTCCGCGCGCCGACCGGTCGCGGTAAAATCTCCTAATAAGTTCGGTAAATATCGGAATCGCTGTTATTTTTATGCCTCGCGCGTGCGCGTCCATTCGAGCCGATGGCATAGGATGGAAGGTGTCTTAGGGCGGAATGTAAGGATAATCCATTAGACGCGTTGTAACCGAAAACCGCGCAAACAAGGGTGGTCTTGGATTAAATGTGACGGATGGGCAGACGGGGATAGGGGCGGCTCTGGCACTCTCGGCTCGATGAGCGATCCGCTGAGGAAAAACGAGGAATAAGATGTATCGAAGGACAGGTGGTAATAACGATACTAAGCGTGGAACGGCGTGGTGACATACTGAAAGATTCGACCAATCGATATAGCGTGGAAATTGAATTCGTGAATACTAGTGAATAGTTGATGAACGGTGTTAGGCCCAGGATCGTCTAAGATCGTTTCGCGAATACACAATCTACTCTCTAAATTTCTTGGAGTGAAATGGATCTCACTCCAAAATAGTTAAAACACTGCCACTATAGAAAAAGAACGAAAACATTTGCGCTCTTGAATAAGAGTGGCAATAAGAACGGTAAGAATAGCAAATTTCCACTCTTTTGGAGTGAAATTCTTTTTAAGAAAAAAAAATCTACCACTCTTATTTAAGAGAAAAATGTTTCGTATTTGTAACTATATATATTATATATAATTGCGATTATTACTGCTATAATAATAATAGTAACTATGATATAGTTTTAGCAACAAATGTTATATAGTTGGCAACCTAAAATGACTATAATTATAGTTAGTATGACTATAAAATAGTTGAAATTATCATAAAAATGATTCAAGACTATAATTTTACAGTTATATTTTGGGATAACTATATTAATAATTTTATGTTGCCAACTATTAATATACATTTGTTGTTAGAACTGGATTGCGTTCAGAATCGTCGTCCGGATGCACCCAGATGTCATTTTATTCTTATTATTCAGGAATGTTAAACAAGGATAAAAGAACATCCGGGAATACCCAGATGATAATTCTGAACGCAGTCCAGTACATAGTTACTGTTATTATTATTATTATAGCAGTAATAATCATAATTACAGTAATATACAATTATAGTTATAAATACCAAATATTTTTCTCTCAGTGTACAAATATTTTCACTGCTTTTCAATAGTGGTTTTTCAGTATTTTCACTCTTTGAAACGAGATTTCACTTCAAAAAATTTAACGACTAACACACAATTTCTTTCGTAAAAGTTAGCATTATTATTGATAAAGTATTTTCAATCAATTGTCGATTAACAGCTTCAATCAACGTTGTTGTCTAGTTTTCCATATCTGGAAAACTAGAACGAGGGAGTAACGCGCGTTTGGCATCGTATACCATCCCAGAAATTCAATAACATCGTCGAGTGGCTTGGCAGCAGTGTACGTGCTGAAGGAGTGCAACCCTAACGCAGGACAAATAGCAGATACTCTTTCCTATAGAGAATCCACTCGGAGGCAGTCGATGCCCGCCGCAGCTTTGTCTTCCGTCAATCCGTGCTACATCTGGATTCGAACGGGAATTATGGGAAAAGATAGGATCGATGAGGATCAACGAAAAATTGCGAAACAATATGCAGACCTCGTTGCAGTTACCAACCTAGAAATTCCACACGATTTCATACGCGATTCTAATTATTCACAAGATAACTTCGTACATGGAAAAGAATTTTACTCAAGTACTTAAAATTTTGAAATAGAGATCTAAAAATAATTTAGTTGGCTCTTCAAATTTATTATTTGGACTGCTCATAATGAGAATGGAAAAAAAATCTGACATTGCAGCAATCAATTTAATCCTCCAGCTACAATTTTTGTCATAAACAAACATCTCATCTTTAAATTTCATTCTTACTTTTGTTTTAAGTTTCAATTTATATTAAATAAAGATTTTAAACGTTTAAGCGACTGTTACATGTTTTAATCTCACGAATGAATTTTTCAAACCTATTAAAGATGACCCAATAATAAGGGTCGAATTACGTCTGTAATTATTTCATTTCAAATATATATGGTATTCTTACACATCAACAACCTGTGCTAGTTCATATTGGTTTTCTACTTTCCTACGATTTAAATATTTAAATTGAAACATTATTTGATATTGTAATAAAGATATTGCAAAGTAATTTTGAATTTTTTTTTGATAGAATAATAAAAAAGAAACTTAAACTAGACGAAAAATCCAAATTGCAGACAGAAGGAGGTAAAAATATAATTGCAGGCGGAGGTAAATATTCTACACGATTATTTTGATGGTCCAACAAAATTATTTTCACTTTTGTTCCTAGCTAAATTTTTAGATGCTCCAGCAAAACCATTATTTCCGTATCAAAAAAATTATTTCTGCGTAAATAAAAATATCACGTCGTCAATCACAAAAAAAAAAAACTTCAATTTGCATTTAACATAAATACACGAATCGCGAATCTTCCATTTTATTGCTCTCGTGTTTCCAACAGAGAATGACTTGAGCTGTTCTTTTAATCAATGACACAATTGTGATCTAATGCTATCCATTCAGGATCTGCGTACGCGCTTCGTGCACATGTACAGCCTCCAAACTGGTTACTATCAACGTGCGTGCTCCGAAGCGCAGCATCCGTGGAGTGTACACGCACAATCTCTCTCTGGCTCTCTCTCTCTCTCTCTCGCTCTCTCTCTTTCTCATGGCGATGACGCCATGAGTTTCGCGCGACTATGCGTCACCATCGCGAGTACATAAGTCGGTCATCTTCTTTGCGCTCCATTACGATCTTCGAGGAAAAGGCCACACTAATACGCGCGTGTGCGTGTTCGGCTACTAATTTGAGCCGTCCAACGCTGACGTACACACGCACCGGACGTACACGCGCTCTTCGGCTATTAATATACACGGGACTCATATACCGGAACTATATCTTCCGTTTTTACCAGGCTTTGTCGTAAATGGCAACACGTAATATGAGCGTCGTGAATTCACGGGCGACGGACACGCTTTATCTCATCGCCGTGCCACTCGTCAGACCCGATGGAAATCTGCCATCACTTTTGATATAAAATAAAGGCTGATGACTACATCGCGTCGTAGACGATTGTTATGACATCGCACGAGCTCAAAACAGATACAAGGCACGCCAAAATTTCGGACTCCAATTTTCATTGTAGATTCTTCGAAATTGAATTTTCCTGAATTACCTAAAAGATCGAAATATTTATTTAGTCATAACTATTAATATCTGGACATTTTATTTTTAGGAAAATTCAACTTCGCGTTACTCGAAGAATTTTGTGGAGCAAATCTCATCTCAAAAAAAGAGTGAAAATTTACTACTCTTATTCAAGTGTGCAAATATTTTCATACTTATTCAATAGTGGCAGGTATTTTCATTCTTTTAGAGCGAGATTTCATTCCAAGAAATTTAAGAGAGTACCGAATTGTGTGAATGGAATAAGAAAGTAATTAATTGTAAGTTTTTAAGATGATTAAAATAAAATCGAGGCTAAATTTATCCGTTTGTAAATATCTTATCACGCTTAATAATTATTAATAAGCGATCAATCACATATTAAAGTCAATTTCGATCTCTGTACCGGCAATATAATTTGGAACTTTATGATATAACTATAACTTTATAGAAAAAAGACAAAAAGTTTATAAGGTTTATAATACTTTGCTTGCAATTTATATAACGTAAAGTTTCGTACAATTTTGCATGAGTTGATAAGAAAACTTGTCGTATTAGCATATTTCAATGGATCATGCAGCTTCGAATGTCTACTATTTTTAGGTGAATGACATATACATGTGTATATTGTCATCTAGTTATTATCAAAACGCATCGATTGTTAAATTTTTAATTTTTTTTTATACGAACTAAATTGAAATTCTTTTCATTGATACACGAAAAGAATGGTTATATTAAAATATCTAAAAATTTATTTAAGTACATAATACCTAAAATAAGACCTAAAAATAACCCTTAAAAGATACAATTTGTTTGTATGATGCCTCATCCATACAAACGGGGGTCACTAGATCCATCCGTTCTTTCAACTATTCAGAATGATTCAAAAAATCTCTAAAAATTCACCAACTTACTTTCAACTTTCTAGAATAAATATGGGAACTATTTTAGAAAATAATAAAATGTAGTATAAATGTATAATTACCGAAAGACTCAAAGAAACTTGCACGAACAAGAATCGCTTGGTCACTAGTGATCCATACTTAGCGTAATTAATTTTATTGAACCATTAAAATATTTATACAAAAATTTCACAAGCATGGTGACTAATACCATAATAAAAATTTTTGATATCTTAACAATCGAGGGTCTTGCACTGTTCTTGAAAAGTGTTCTAGTCGCACCAACAAGTATAAACAAAACAAATTCTGATTATACTTATCAGAATTCTGATTATCGTAATTTCTGTTTTATCTTGAATAAACACATAGAAAAATATTCTGTTGCTAAGTAACTACTCAGTTTACTATCTTTCTTTTAGTAAGTTTCTTTTATTTTATTTTTAACAAGGAATATTTTTTTTAGATAATAGTTTTAATAAAAAATATTATAGTTATTAGAAATTTTAGAAAAACTCATTATATACTTATAAACAGGAATTTAATTCTCTTTGAAGAAAATTATAAAATTTTAAATTATAAAATCTTATGAAGAAGTGGTTTTATATAATAAGCAAATCGAAATTTTGAATAAATGTGACACTTGTGATGAATTTATGATATATTTGCAAAGATAGAAACTTTTAAAATATTTGAAACAAGTAATTAATATTTAAATATACTATACATATTTTTTTATATGCAATGCTTAACAAATTTAATTATAAGTGTCTGAGATTTGTATCTTTCTGGTTAAATCTAGAATTGCAAATAATGAAATAAGTCTTTTTTCAAGTGTACATAATTATTTTTGTATGTAATGTTTAATTTTGTATGTAATGTATTGTAACTTTTGGTTTATTATACTTGTAATTTGAATATATATATATATTAACTGTTTTAATTGTTAAGGGAATCTAAAGTCGTCCGTTTTACCGATCGCGTGCGAATGCAATTATTTTTCAAAACACTACTTTTCTAAATACCTTTATCAGATGATCTTTCGGATAATGTTTCATTCTTTTCAATGATTCCACTTCTTCAATTCTTTAATCTTCGCAATGCGTTGTCTTAGTCATTCGAATTGTCTGCGGGTCCTCGATCTTTTTCATTAGGTTTTTGCCAAATTCTGAGGAGTAGAATGATCTGTGGGTTCCATTTATACTATCATTTTGCTGACATAAAATGCTTCCACCGGTATGATTTTAGTCTTCTAATAATAGATTTGATAAAAGTTTCATGAAAATCTGAATTTTAACAATTTGGACCAATCTTCGCATACTTCT